>NW_026885813.1:0-71874 GCF_032173495.1 Musca vetustissima | reverse complement strand
ACGCCTATTGCCCTTAAAGGCTCTGAAAAATATTCTTTAAAAAATCCACGCCTATTGCCCATATGGACTCTGAAAAAATGTGCTTTAAAAATCCACGCCTCTTGCCCATATGGGCTCTGAACAAATTTGCTTTAAAAATCCACGACTCTTGCCCATATGGGCTCTGAAAAAATATGCTTTAAAAATCCACGCCTCTTGCCTGAACAAATTTGCTTTAAAAATCCACGGCTCTTGCCCATACGGGCTCTGAAAAAATATGTTTTAAAAATCCACGCCTCTTGCTCATATGGGCTCTGAAAAAATATGCTCTTGCCCATATGGGCTCTGAAAAAATATGCTTTAAAAATCCATGAATCTTGCCCATATTGTCTCTGAATAATCTTCTTTGAAAAATCCATGGCTATTGTGTCGTCCAATCACTTCGAAACCTTCGTACACATAGTAATAGCTTTAAAATTTCCATAAATAATATTTTGCTACAAACAAAATTTTCAAAATTCTGAAGTAGGTCTTAGCCGAATTTTCCGTAGAAGGTAATTTTTCATATAATCTCCGTGTATTCATAAACATTCTTACACGACAATGGTGTAAAGTTTTTGCTCTATGAAGAAATCATAAATTACATCATGAAAGCTGGTATTTATGGAAGGATTTGCAAGAGACCGTAAATAAATGTAGTATCTGCTGCTGTTGTGTATATGTTTGAGAGAGAGAGTTCTTACAAGGAAAAAAAGAAAATACAAATACATTTTAATAACACATTTCATTTCCCATCGGTATATGCAGGAGGATTTCTTTAAGTCTTGGCGTGGCCAAATCTAGATTTTTGTGGTAACAGAAAACAGATTGAAACATTGATTCGTAAGAGAATTTCACATCAGCTAAAACACAAACACACACATTCACGTTCGGCAACTAAGAAATGTATTCAGTATACCAATGAGAATAAAGCTACTTAAATAAGTACTGGATAATAGAAATATGATTAACATGAAATAAATTGTTTGTTATTGTTCACAATAAGCTGTTGTTATTATTCGAATAATGTGCCCCAATAGATTATAAATTCTTTATGCTGTGTTAGAGGAATCAAGAGTAGAGGATTTTTTATATCAGGGCCATAATACATATTCATATAATCGTGATTTAGGCTTATTGTTATCGATTTTTTAGATACGAAAGAAAAAATCAAAAAAAATGCAGGAATTGTTAGGAGATGATCCTTTTCATAATCTCGATGGATGACATTTACGAATATATCAATAAATATATATAATTCTATATAAAAACTCATTTATTTATTATAAAATTATAATAAATTTGGTTATGTAATAAATGGTTATTTTTTGTTATTACACACAAAACAGAGTATTAGACAATTCTGCATTTGTTTGTAACATATGAAATGTAATGACCAAATTTTAAGTATGCCACTAATAATATCATACCCATAGCCAGAGAAGGATTATCGTATGATTATAAAATAAATAAAAAATCCAAATAAGAAAAATCGTACACCCGATATAACTATACCCAACACCACGTTGCCTATATGTGGGAGCTCCTATGATTCCATTTATAATCTCCAATAAATAAAAAACGAGTATATCATATATGAGAGGTAGGCGATTAAAAAGAAACAAGGCCCTCTTAATACGGACGACAATGATTATTATTGGGTAAGATGTGGCATAATTGAAGACTTCCTTATCTTATCTTAACCAGGAACCCAATAAGGTAGAGAATGAACTGCCTTCCTAATGTCAAATTTAATTGTTGGAGTCTATGAGTCGAATATATGAATCAGAATATTTGAAAGCTATCCTGAAGCTACATTTCAATCAGATTACCTGTACTAAAAATAGGTGTCAGTGGTTTAGTATTTATTTGGTACAATACGTATTAAGGGACCCCCCCTCCATTCACGATTTTAATTTTTCAAGGGCTTCAATAACAACAATAACAAGCATTGGTATTGATTTACCAGCCCAATACCAATGCTTGTTATTGTTTGAAACTTTGCACATATATATTTGAAGATTTAAAAGAGAAGAAAAATAACTTACAAAAAAATTTTGTTGTTGTTTTTGTAATTAAAGAAGTCCTTATTTTTGATGGCGGGCATAATAACTCCCCACTGAAACATCGGAATTCGAAAATTCCAACGGTGTTAGAAAGAGCACATGTCTGTCTCTCGTATGAACTAGGATTATTGACATCGCACAACAATTAACAAAATGGCGGAATTTTGGTTTTTTTCAGAAAATTGTCTATTTTTGTCCACAAACTAAGTTAAAAAATAAGAATGATCTTCACCAATTTTCTTTATCCTATTTCATACGATAGCTATACACTCACAGAGAAACGTGAAAAATCTGGAATCGATTGGGTCATTAGTTTTTGAGTTATCGTGCCCGCCATTCACAAAAGAGAAAAATGCGTTTAAAGTTTGAAAAACCCTTTAGCTGTCACTTGATACTGACACAATAAATCGGCTATATCTTCAAGAGTTCTTGAGATTTTCTCTTAAAATTTTAAATTAGTGTAGATTCTAATTAAATCAAAAAAAAAAAAAAAAATTGACCCCGAGAATGGGGGTGTCCCCTTAAGGGCATGGGGCTTGAATAGAAATTTGGAAAGATTGGTTTATTTAGGCATGTATGTCATTCCGTCTTTTTTATATTTTTTATAAAAAAAAAAGTATAGACCACACTTATAGACCAATCGTAAAAAATATAAATAAAATAAATATAAAACACAACAAAAAACTTTGCAAATCATATTACATTTACCAAACCTAGAACATATCCGAAGATGTGATTCTGATATGGTACCTCCCCCACAAAGGATCAACATTTTCAATTTTTATAAATCCAATATTAGGCGAATGCTAATATTAGTTTGGAAAAAAAGAAATCCATTATTTTTATATGAACTATAGGTCTTTATTTAACATGCTTCGGAACGTTCGATTTGGGCCAAATAAGCACTGTTTTGTTGTATGTTTTTTTATCATTAAAAGAATTTTGGAATTCAAGAAAAATATGATAATTGCTTGCTGCCAAGTCCGGACTGTATGGAGGATGCATTAAAATCCAACCAAGCTCCCGAAGTATCTAGCGAGTCACTGTAGATGTGTGTGGCCTAGCGATGTCCTGGTGAAACACGACACCTCTCCTGTTGGCCGATTCTGGCCGTTTCTGGTCAATTGTTATCTTCAAAAGGTCAAGTTGTTGATAGTAGAGAGCAGAATTTAGAGTTTGGCCATATAATATAAATAATCCCCTTCCAGTCCCACCAAATGCATAGCTTTACCTTCCTAGCCGTTAGTCCTGGTTAAACCACCGTTTGAGGTGATTCACCGCTCTTTGACCACGATCGTTTTCGCACAGGGTTATATTAAGTAAATGGTGCACCAAAGTCCCTAAATATCCTTCGATTTGCTCGAAATTCGGTTCAGCGTACTGAATTAAGTCTATAACGATGTGTGTTTATTTTCGTGAAAATTTAGATATAGCTCCCATATCTATTTTCGTCCGATTTAAGTAAAATGCACGCAATTTGGCATAGCATACTGAATTGAGTCTAGAATGATGTGTGGTAAGTTTCGGGAAACTCGATTCAATATGTTCCTGTATATAATCTTACCTTAATTTAGAGGCAATTTGGATATCAATAGAGATTCACATTTACTCTTTCCGGAATTCCTTAATTTTAAATTGTTGGCCTTATTTGAGTGCATATTCTACTTATTTTTGTTAAGAAGTAGATGCTATTGATTAAATCCAGTACCTGTAAAATAATAAGCAATGAATCTAAAACCATATCAATTAAATATATTGGATGATTACGTGTGTGTGTGATTGGGTTTGGTGTCAAACATTGGCCTCGTTCAATAAACATTGATTAACATAAAATTTATGCTATATAATTGCCCATGTTATTCTCTAACCATTAACATAATTGCAAACATTATAAATAGTCATATTTCCAGGCAATAACTCATCATGAACATCAAACCACACCATCCATACACATGTATACTATCACGTAATATGGGTTTTGGGCCCTCCACACATTTACCACTGTCACATGAACCATTGTAATGCGGAAGTCATTCTCTTCAACTTGTACGCTAAGCATATGGCTAAAATTAAACTGAATGATATTGATGTTGACAATTACGTGCCGCTTCATGTTGAGAGCTTACAATATATATTTTACAGCTGATGGTGGTGGTAGTGGCGGTTGGAATGTTATTTTATTTACAATAGCAGTGCTAATGATTTTGGCAATATTGTGAATGTATGCCGAAGGAAGCGAAAAACCGCAATACATTTTTGTAATATTGAAACATTAACACGCACATTTTCACAATTATCTCAATAAACCACAAAAACGCACACAAAAGTCACAAAATAATGAAAAGAGCTGCCATTGAAGGATGACAAACATTAACACATGTGATCTTTAATGTGTATGTGTGCGTGTGCATATGTTAGAGTGTAGGGGAATTATTATTTCTCAATCATGAACCCTTAGAATTGAAATGTTTAAGTTTTTCGACAAAAAAATAAGTTAAAAAATATTTTTGATGATTCTTCATAGGCGAGGCTTTTTGAATCAATATTTTTTGATGCTCCTCTAAGGCGCGGATTAAAAAAATACATATTTTTTGAGGCTCTTCTAAGGCATGGTTTATTAAAAATATTTTCTGAGGCTCCTTTAAGGCGTGGATTTAAAAAAAAAATATGTCTTAAGGCTCATCTAAGGCGTGGATTTAAAAAAATATATTTTTAAGGCTCCTCTAAGGAGTGTATTAAAAAAAATATTTTTTAAGGCTCATCTAAGGCGTGGATTTAAAAAAAATATTGAGGCTCATCTATGGCGTGGATTATTAGAAAAATATTTTTAAGGCTCATTCATAGGCGTGGATTATTAGAAAAATATTTTTAAGGCTCATTCATAGGCGTTGATTATTAGAAAAATATTTTTAAGGCTCATTCATAGGCGTGGATTAATAGAAAAATATTTTAAGGCTCATTCATAGGCGTGGATTATTAAAAAATTTATTTGAGGTTCCACCATAGCCATAATTAAAATAAGGAAAGTAGTAAAGTCGGACGGGGCCGACTATATGATACCCTTCACCACTATGGGTATATTAAACAGGACTATTAACATGAAATTGGATGAAATAAAATATGTGATATCTATGTAAATGTGAATCTACCTAGATCTATCCATAAAGTATGTAAATCGACTTCAAACAAATATAAATAGGTCATCCTTGGGCTATGTCTGTACTTCTAGAAAACGCAACTACGTAATTATATGCTCAATTTTGTACGTTGTGGAAAATTTGATGTCAATCTGACTAACATGAGGAGTTTGATGCCCAATTTACTTGAAATCGGGCGAAAATATAAATTTTCGTGCAAATTTACATGAAATTGCACAATTTACATGAAATTGGACGAAACTATATGTGGGAGCTATATATAAATCTGGACCGATTTTCTCGAAACCTGGCAGACACCACTCCATGCTCAATTCAGTACGTTATACCAAATTCCGTGCAAATCGAAAGATATATAGGGACTATGGTGCACCATTTACATGAAATCGGACGAAACTATATATGGGAGCTATATCAAAATCAGGGCCGATTTTCATGAAACTTGGCAGACATCAGTCTAGGCTCAATTTAGTACGTCATGCCAAATTTCGTGCAAATCGAATGATATATAGGGACTTCGGAGCACCATTTACATGAAATCGGACGAATCTATATATGGGAGCTATATCTAAATCAGAACCGATTTTCTCGAAACTTGGCAGACATCACTCTAGGCTTAATTCAGTACGTTATGCCAAATTTGGTGCAGATCAAAAGATATATAGGGACTTTGGGGCACCATTTACATGAAATCGGACGAAACTATATATGGGAGCTATATCTAAATCGGGATCGATTTTCACGAAACTTGGCAGACATCATTCTAGGCCTAAATGATTAGGCTGTACCAAATTGCGTGCAAATCGCAAGATATATAGGGACCGTTTACATTAAATTGGTTAAATATATATATATATATATATATATATATGTGATCTATATCTAAATCTGAACCGATTTTTCCCAATTTCAATAGGGTTCGTCCTTGGGTCGAATAATGCATATATCGACTTAGAAAGTGATTCTATGCATATTCTCAAAAGGAACCATGTGTCTATCTCGTTTCCTTTTGCCTGTTACAAACATATGCACAAAGACATAATACCCTGTACCACAGTGTGGTGAAGGGTATAAATAGGCATATATAATTAAAAAAAAATATTTTTGGGTTCCTTTATAGGCATGCTTAATTTAAAAAATATTTTTTGAAGCTCTACATAGGCGTGGCCTGTTTTTTTCATACACGTGGATTTAAAAAAAAAATATTTTTTGAAGCTCTTCATAGGCTCGGATTATTAAAATAAAATTTGTATGACTACCTTAAAACTTATTAGTACTTAATGTACGATAATTTAAAATTCAGTGCTTTAAATCCTTATCAACTGAAAATCAAAAACAAATCCATTTATCAAATCAAATCTGTTTCGCCTTATCCCAATATACGAAGCGCCACGTGGGACATTTTCATTTTTTTATAATAAATATTATAACACTAAGGCTTTTATAAAGCTTCGCTTTATTGCTTAACAACACACCCACATATTCACACAGCAATAAGCAAACATTGTCGCCACCGCAGTTTTGGGGAAATAAACACATTGAGACTCCCTATCAGATTTGACTCTCTCGGTACGTACGTAACAGTACGGTAGATGGGATTTTATGATATCTCTGGAATTTTATAAATTAATTTAATATTCCAAAATGTTGAAAATACTGTGGTTGACATATTTCAATGATGAATAATAAAAAATAATCTATCATGGTTATAATGAAGTAAAGTGAAATGAAATGAGTGAAATGCGTATGATGTTCCTTTTTAAGGAAAAATTACTTTAAAATGTAAATTAAATTACATTTTGATCCAAAGTGATATATTTTTGTTGAAGTTGAAGTTTGGAGTGGAATAATGTACAGAGTAAATGTCGAAACACAACTGGCTTTTTGTTTGAATTTACCTGAGGTTTAAGGGACCCTTAGATTGATTGAATTTGAAAAATACAAAAATCCTGCACTTCTAAATTAACTTTAAGAATTCAATGTTTTAAATAACTTTTGTAACCGTCATAGATGTAAAGGTCAATTGCGTATATTTAAAACGTCACAGAAACGTATATTCCCCGAGGAAATCTGTATGTTATTAGTTTATACAAATTTAATTTATCGAACATGTAAAGAAACCAGACCCTCCCTCTTTGAGTTAAAAATACTTAAGTTAACGATTGTGAGCGAAGAAGTTTATTATTTTCTGAGAGAAAGAAATAATAAATTACAGGCCTTTGGGATGAATAATTCACCAAGGAAAAAAGTGGGAACTTTATATAGGGGCTCTGTCAAAATAGGGACCTATAATGATTTTTGCGAAAAACTTCCAAAGTAAATATTCTGCCAAGAAGTATTGCATCTTATGAAATCCCGAAATGCGTACTTGTATCGCTTGGAAATTGAGACAAAACACATTGAACAATTTCTGTGGAAAAATTGTTTACCCACCAAAAACTCTATATAAAACATTTTCTGCTAACAGGTATATTGAGCTTTTTCTTCAAATAGTCTGTCCCACTCCAATAATAACAATGTATCATGACTGGCATATATTTTACACTAATTACTTCATGGGGTCATTGAAAACGAAATGACAAATTTAACAAGTAAACCAGTAAGGAAAGTTCAAAAGTCGGACGGGCCGATTATATGATACCTTTCACCACTTGGAGGTAAATACAAGAGATGCCCATATGTTCAAAAGCTTGTAGAATATACATAGCATCTTTGGATGACCATTGAAATGGAATCGGACGAAATATGTTTATTACATAGATATTTAAACTAAATTAAAAACTGGCAATCATTTGTAGGAAATCGAGCAAATTATGTATAGGAGCTATATATAAATGGACGTATTTGAGCATCCGTAAAATGCAGCATTTGGCATGCTACAGCCTAGTGTACGGAGCACCATTTACATAAAATGGGACTAAAGTATATATGTGAGCTATAATTAAATATGTACCGATTTTAAAACTTAATAAAAGCATTCTAGACTAAATTCCCTACCCGCTGTTAAATTTCGTAAATATAGAACAAACATAGCCTCCTCGGTGAATCATTTACATGAAATGGACGAAAATATATATATGAGAGCTACTTCTAAATCTGAACCGATTTTAACAAAACTTCACGGATGTCAACCTGTAATAATTTCAATACTGTGCTCCATTTACATAAAATCGGACGAAACTATATAGGTGATATATCTAAATGTGAATCGATTTCAAAATGCTAAATTTTGCCTCAATCGGACAAATATTGGCAGTATGGTGCACCATTTACATAAAATCGGACGAAATTATATATGGTAGCTACATCTGAATCTGAAACGATTTTCTCCAATTTTATTAGAGTTCGCTCTTGGACCAAATAAGTGACCTGTGCCAAATTTCATCCAATTCGGATTATAAATGCGACCTGTACTATGTTTTCAATTTAACATGGACAGACGGATGGTCATTCTTAAATCGACTCACAAAGTGCATATACTCATAAGGAACCATGGATCTATCTCGATTCCTTTTGCCTTTTACAAACATATGTATAAAGACATAGTTCCCTGTACCACAGAGTTTTGAAGTTCGGCCGGAGCAAACTATTTATACCATCCACATTTTGATGGACAATTAAAATACATAAATTATACATGGACTTTATATTTTTTGTAAAAAGATTTGACTCACAAATTGAAGCTGAAATATTAACTCAGAGCTATTTTGTTGAAAATGTGGCCAGAAAATATCAAATAGAGGATATTTGTTGTATGGGACCTCCACCGATACTTAAGTCAGTATTGAGATTTTTGGTATGGAGATTTTGAGAATAAGAATTCCAATACAGGCAATTTTGTTGGAAAACAAAATACCCAAATTTACGAGGTACCGTTATGTGGATCAACCATAGAAAGGATCATGATTTGCTACGTATTGAAACCCAATATACCAAATTACATTATTATATTGCCGAACATAAGAGGGTGCCAATATATCTCAAATATCCTGGGAATTTTATTTTCCAAGTCAACTCAACCCAAATAAAATCATCTAACACTGGCAAAAACTCAAATAATCGCAATTTTTTAATAGATTTCCGTTTCCGTATTTATACCCTACACAACTATGTTGTCAGGGTATTATAGCTTTGTGCATCCCCAAGAGTTTGTAACGCCAGAAATATTGGTCCTACCTTTAAGTATACCGATCGTCATATCTCGACTAGCTGAGTCGATCTAGACATGTGTGTCCGTCCGTCTGTCTATAATAATTTGTAAACACGATTTGGTAAAGATCGGTTAATATTTAGGGGATGAAATGGACCAAATAATTAATTTTTGTCGGCTTTTCTGTTCGCTCCAGAGATCGCAATTATGTCCCAAACATCGTGAATTTTTACATGGAGAAGGGGATCAGGCCAAAGAATATGCATGCCTGTTTTGATAAAGATCGGGTCAAATGGACTCTGACTTTTGTGTGAAAAATGACAAAATTTGTATTCTAGGGCGCATATATATTTACTCGTGAAGGACATAGACCTGAGAAGTTTATAGTACATCCAAGAGGAGTGGTTGACCTTATTATTGATACAAATTATATTTTTGTATGTACTCGGATGTGGGAGTTACACTTTAATATTTACAGGTGTTTGCGTATTCAGATATTATTTAGTAACCCATTACCACACCTTTCGCTTTGACATTTTCCTTGAGGATCCAGGTATGGTCAAGGTCAACGCCTACAATTTTCGGTTATGATCAGATTATAATATTGGGATGAATTGAACCGAAAACTTAATATTTTGTGCGTTTTTTTTCGAGTCGATCAGTAGGCCACACTTGAAAGGCGGAAATCACAACACAATCCACGGCGAATTGAATCTGTACATGTAATTATTAGTAATTATTATTATGAGGGTTCAAATATCCCGAAATATTACCCATGCTCAGAATATAGAACCAAATAAATTTGAATTCGTGGAAGTTGTGTATCAAAATGTCGGCCTCGTCCGACTATACTGCTCCGCTCAGTGGTTTTTATATATAAAGGTGTCTAGTCAATGTCGATTTTATATTTATGTTGGATAAATATAAACGAAAAATACGAATTAAAGGAACTATATTTATGTCTGTGATTAACAATTTTTAGGTGTCATGTTTTACTTTTTTCAATTCTAATTTTCAATTCAAATTTTCTTAAACAATTATATTTAATATTTTATCTCAATTTTTTCAATCTTTCTATACGTAGGCTCACATTTTCCTAGAAACAAAGAAACATGACCAAAAATGTCTACGATAATTAAATAAAAAAAACATAGACACATTGTGCAACATGTTTTCTTAAGATAATAAAACAATTTTGTAAATAAATTAAAACCAGACAGATATTGTCTTTATCTTGACGTTATTTTAATATTTTCGTAAATTCTACCAGATTTTGTGTCTGACGCTTTAGAAAATCATATTCGATTATTTTTTGCCTTAAAATATAAAATCAATGTTTGTATGTATATGTGTGGGTGACGCATACACATGAAATATACACCTCTTACCCTAACAAAAAAGGACACCAATATGTATTGAAAGGCAATCTTTTTTTTATTATCTGAAATATTGATAATGACTTTGTTGAGTTTTTTCATTATTACTTTGGGCAACACATCACTTACAGGCTATAAAAAAATCATGGCACACTCAAAAGCAAATATTTGCATACTTAACTGGCACACCCGAAACAGGCAGGCCGACAGACAGACACATACATTTTTGTGATATATATGGCGTTTGTCAGTGTGTGTCATGGAAAGTTTTTTGTTTTGCTTAACAAAATTTAAACAGTAAATAGTCTATAAGTATTTTGCATATCCACACCCTGTATTGGCTTAAATTGTTTAAATCTGTTCTATGTGTGTGCTTATCCCTACGAAGGAAAAACTTTGTCTTTATGACTTCATTTTCAAAATTCATGTGATGAAGCAAATTTTGTAAATTATCATATTAATATTATTCTTGTTGAGGCAAGAAATTTGTTATTGGCCATATTATATATTATAGTACATATATGATGATACATATACGATATAAGAGAATGCTATGAAATTCAAGTGTTTAGGAAATTAGCCGAATTGCGAATCCTTTTATTAAAAAGGAACCAAATTTTTCAAAATCACCTAAAGTATCATGTTTAAAAGTGAAGGATGAAATCAATCGTAGGATGGATATATCTACTAAAAAATCTCAATTAATTATTTTTTTCTACAGGAAAGAAATTTTTTATATGCTTGCGAATCGGTGAGTGTTTCATTAAGTGTATGTGTATTTGAATTAAGTGTATCATGTGAATCCTTTCGCTAGAAAGAATTTTAATTGTTCTAATTTTTCGAATGTCACCTTGGTACAATGTCATGTTGAAAAGTGAAAGATGAAACATAAAATCAGTGGAAAGAAAAATAAACATGCAACAACAAAAAATATTATCGCAATAAATTAGTGTAACGCAGCACTGAAATAACATTTTTCATTTTAATGTGCGCATTTTCGCAGTGACATGAAAAAGAAACGGGTTGTCATTGAGTGGAAGGACAGTGTCTATGAAAAATACAGAACATTAGTAAAAAATGTCGCACAAAAATTAACTGAGCATTTTAAGGAAAGCTTTTTACCCTTTATGGAGGTATAGGTTTATTCGACAACGATACAGACCACATAAACTAGTGTATATTTATTTGTTGCAGGATGTCGACTACCATTGTGTATTGCCTGTGATTTCTATTGTTTCAAACTTCGGTAACAATTAATGCTAAAATATATGGGTCCATGTTGTGGAATAGCCTTCATTTAAGGGTACCGCCCAATTTGTCGTATTTTATAGGTCCTGTCTTCATTATCAAACAGAGGCAGTTATAATTTCGCGTATAAAATTTTTAGAGGGTAGTATACCCCCTGGATGTTTATAATATGAGCCCTTGTTTATAACTGTCCTGTTGGAATCCAATTGTGCATCAAATCTTCCTACGAAAAATCATCAATATGATATTTGGGTCCCCACCTTACAACCGTATTTTTAGGGACTTCAATGATTTGAATATAATTTTATATTTTTGTTCAAATTAGATGATAATCATTCTTACTAAAAATTACAAATATGATCACGTATAGTTCCCCTAATTTTCTTTATTTGAAGGATTTCTGACATTTATTTCAACCCAGTTGCCTCGAATTTGATATTTGTATTGGATGGCAAATCTTTCTACCAAATATCTGTCAGTCTTTTTGTGAATGATCCCCATATAAAGATCCCCGGCTTTCTATTGGTAGTTCGAGATGCATTTTCCAACCGAATTTTCCGATGTTCCGAACTTATCTGCCCAGTTTCCGGATCTTATTCCGTCAGAGTTGGTTATAATCTGGCATTTAATATTTCATGGTACTACACGAATTTTTGTCCTCCATATTGTGAAAGCATTCATTGTCATAGTTCGAGCTTTCTTCTATTCTCCGAGGTTTCCGACAAAAAATTGGTGGTGCACCATTCACATTCCTTACCGGTACAATCGTAACCAGACAAGTTTTACCGAAGAACAAGTTGACCATTTACATGGAAGTATTTCTTCAACGAACAAATTTTGTTGGATTTGACTCTCTTCAAAGATCTACATGCTGGATTCAAAATGACATATACGGGCTTCCTTGGAAATTTTTCCACCAGACCGCAAAAAAAATGTTTTTCCTCTTTTAATCCCACACAATTTATCAATCGCCCCAAAAAAGGTTTGCATTAATCCGTGCGAATATTCGAAGAGAGCCAAATCTAAGGAAATTTGTTCGTGAAAGGGGCACATCCCGTATGTCACATGACACAACGGACGATTTTGGACACCCTCTTCGGCCCTCACATTTGATCAAGAGACCATAGTAGCCTCCATATACGTATATTTTTTAAAGAATATTTTCAGGGTCACATGCGGGAATTTTTAATGCTTATGTCACGGGCCATTCAGCCCCAATATGCGTAGATTTTTAAAGAATATTTTCAGTATAACATAGAACTTCAGAGGCGTGGATTTTTAAAGAATATTTTATTTTACAGAGCTCCAGAGGCGTGGATTTTTAAAGAATATTTTATTTTACAGAGCTCCAGAGGCGTGGATTTTTAAAGAATATTCTTACATGGCTATACAAAGCTCCAGAGGCATGGATTTTTAAAGAATATTCTTTCATGGCTATATAGAGCTCCAGAGACGTGGATTTTTATAGAATATTCTTTCATGGCTATATAGAGCTCCAGAGGCGTGGATTTTTAAAGAATATTCTTTCATGGCTATATAGAGCTCCAGAGGCGTGGATTTTTAAAGAATATTGTTTCATTGCTATATAGAGCTCCAGAGGCGTGGATTTTTAAAGAATATTGTTTCATTGCTATATAGAGCTCCAGAGGCGTGGATTTTTAAAGAATATTGTTTCATTGCTATATAGAGCTCCAGAGGCGTGGATTTTTAAAGAATATTGTTTCATTGCTATATAGAGCTCCAGAGGCGTGGATTTTTAAAGAATATTGTTTCATTGCTATATAGAGCTCCAGAGGCGTGGATTTTTAAAGAATATTGTTTCATTGCTATATAGAGCTCCAGAGGCGTGGATTTTTAAAGAATATTGTTTCATTGCTATATAGAGCTCCAGAGGCGTGGATTTTTAAAGAATATTGTTTCATTGCTATATAGAGCTCCAGAGGCGTGGATTTTTAAAGAATGTTTTTCAAAACCATAAATAGTTTCTCAGGCGCGGATTTTAAGAGTATTTCCAAGTCTGGAGCTACACAAGCGTTAATTTTGAATGAACATTTGGAGGGCCGTATAGACCTTCGAAGGCGTGGATTTTTAATGAACATTTCGAGGGCCATATAGCCCATCACAGGCGAGGATTTTCAATGAACATTTCGAGGGCCATATAGACCTTCGTAGGCGTGGATTTTTAATGAACATTTCGAGGGCCATATAGCCCATCACAGGCGAGGATTTTCAATAAACATTTCGAGGGCCATATAGACCTTCGTAGGCGTGGATTTTTAATGAACATTTCGAGGGCCATATAGCCCATCACAGGCGAGGATTTTTAATGAACATTTCGAGGGCTATGTAGGCCTTCAGAGGCGACGATTTTTAATGAACATTTCGAGGGCCATATAGGCCTTCACAGGCGAGGATTTTTAATGAACATTTCGAGGGCCATGTAGGCCTTCGCAGGCGTGGATTTTTAATGAACATTTCGAGGGCCATATAGGCCTTCGCTGTCATTGATTTTTAATTAACATTTCGAGGACCATATAGAACTTCGCAGGCGTGGATTTTTAATGAACATTTCGAGGGCCATATAAACCTTTGTAGGCGTTGATATTTAATGAACATTTCGAGGGCCATATGTTCCTTCGCAGGCGTGGATTTTTATGAATATTTCGAGGGCCATATAGACCTACGCAAGCGTGGATTTTTAATAAGTATTAGACACCATATAGTTTTTAGTATTTTGATTTGTTATTTCGCATGGAAAATTTTCCGAATGTTGATGTTCATAGCCAACATTTTCAAAATGTTATTTCCCTATTCGCAATTTGTTACTTCGTTTTTATAATGACTTAAAAAATAATTCTGTTAGATCTATATTTCGACATAGCTCCCATATAAAGTACGCGACTGCCTATATCAAAAGGTTGGCGTCAACTAACCTACTTTTTTGGTATGAACTTAGGCTTATTTCATAATGAATTAAAGAATAATTCTGTTAGATCCATATTTCGACATAGTTCCCATATAAAGTTCGCGACTGCCTATCTCAGTATGAACTTATGCTTATTTTCCGCTGAAGGCGCTGAAATTTAGCATTCCAGGATTGTTAAGGATAAAGCTCTTCCTCACAGAACATTTTAAATTAAGATTTATGTTTCGACGTAGCTCCTATTAAAGGTAACGCTCATTTTACTTTCTTCCGGAAGATTGTAGATATTTTAATTACCCAACTTCCTTGGATTATAATTAGCCAGTATTAAACCACCGTGCATTGTCGCAGATTTTATTTCACTATTGCTCAAATCGCCAAAGAAAGGACATTAAAAAATCTCATCTGTTTTGTTTGTTCATTCCTTTGGAGAACTTAAACACCAAAATACAAGTGTTTCGCTCCTGGCTTATAACACACTAAAGTGGATGGAATATTCAAGCAAGCTCAAAACTATGGATGATGGTCATGTTTGTCCGTTGCAAAGTAATCACAATGCTATTCCTTTCGTTCCATCAAAATAATGATGTTTTTCCCCGTCGCTCGTTTGGTAGTTATTCCGAATGATTCCTTTATCCTTGGTTGGTCGGTTGACTATTGCAGTTGTTATTGCGAACAAATCCTTTTCACAAGCTACAATTTTAATAGCTCAACGTTGAATTTCAATCGGCTACCGGAATGAAAGGATTAATGTTGTTTTTATTGTTGGTTTGTGGTTACTTTCGCAGTACTTGCTTTTTTCTCCCTCTCTTTTATTTTACTTTTTTCACTATTTTACTTACGTACGCTTCAATTATTGGACCATGAGGAGTGAAGGGTGGGTGGTGTATTCGGTTCTGGGATATTGAAGATTAAAATGATTTACATTTTTTTCATTGAACCCATTTTGAGCGGACGCAAGAAATAGGGTTAAATATTATAGGGTGGCCCCCGTACAAATATTGATATCTTGGGGAGATTGGGGACATTTACAACCAAACTTCCCTTAATTTAGTATCTTAGATGATCTTTGGGTAAAAAATCTCCATACTAATTCTCAATATTACACCAAGCTTCGGGCCAAGTCCAATATTAAGATACCCATTATTTGTCTTTTTTAAGCAGGATTTTCTACGGAATTGGCTACAATTTGTAGTTAATAGCCATATAAAAGCCGCCATTATGTTGGTGGTTAAAAATAGGTCGGATCGGTCTTAAGGTCATGTTTCCTTTTTTATCCTCTTCCAGTAGCGTAGGATATAAATATACATCCCAGGAAGATATAAGAATAATCAGTCCAAATAATTTCCATACCCATCTCGTTCCTCCTCCCTTCCGTTCATCATCTGTATATATGACAAACAGTTTTGCGTTGTTGAATATAGCCTTCGGCAAGATAAATGTTGTGAAATGCCCATTATTAAATGTGTGTTGGTGTGTGTGTGTGCGTTTGTGTACTCCTCGTACTTCTTTTCGAATGCAGATAATAAACATTGTCTTTTTTGCAGTTGAGTATTTTAACGACGGATTGCGTTGGTTCAATTATTCACTTACACATTTCCGTACAGCTGAAAAGCTTTTTATTTGAGGATTCCCTTTTATGCCTCAGTCGGTCACAGTTTTGTTGACTGAAATCTCCCCGCAGAGAATATTTTTTCGTCGTTGTTGTTGTTGTTTGAATGTGATGGCCGAAATAAAAGGGAAAGGAAACGTTGCAATAAATAATGCGTTTTTCACTATTTGGATTTTAAAGAGGCATTAATTCAGCCATTAATTGTAAGAGAATGAATATTGCTTAAAGTGTGACAATATTAATTATGCGGCTTATTAAGTAATTTAATCACAGTTAGACTCGGCGTATTTTTAAATGGTATAATTGTATATTGATTATTTTTGAATTCAGTTATAAAGCGTCAGTTTAACGACTGAGGGAATATCGGCCTATGAGCCACATTCATTGTTATATATCACAAAACCATGACTTAAAACCACAAAACCGGGTCAAATAAAAATGTCGGCTGACTACAATATACATTTTGGTACCGACACTCATAATTGGAATCCTGCGTTTTGCTGAAATTCGATCGTCGTCGAAGTCTCATACGGTCGATTCGGTCATTTCGGGCTCATACTATATAAACGCCATACATTCACAATACTCCACCTGTGACGACTTATAAAAGTCTTTAAAGGAACCATATATTTATACCCACAGCCTTATGGCTACACTTTGATGCGTTAAAAGTTTGCCTCGTCGAAATATTCTTTTAGACCCCATGTTTTTGGACCAAATTCATTTCAGAAAATTTGGAGTCGATTTACAAATGTCAGTCCGTCTTTCTGGCCGCCTGGTGCGCACTCCGGAAAGGATGTCACACCTTTCTTCCAAACTTTGAACATCGTAATATTTATTCCAAACTGAGTTGGAAGATTGGGAATATAGGTCCATTTCTCCCACACAAGATGGTAAAAATTTTGCTAAGAATTAATTCTGTAATATCATGTGAACGGGCTATCCGATTTGAACCAAACTTTGTACAACCTATTATCTTTACCAGCCCGAGATCAATGGAATTCATTGGTCTACTTCTTTTGGCGGATGGAATGTCAGATTTGAACCAAGCTTTGTACAACATATTGTTTCTTCCAAGCCTAGATTCAGTACGAAGATGGGACCAATTGGTTCACTCCTTCTGGTACCTCCTCCGCCAAAAATGGTCAAAATTCTTCAACATCTTTAAATCCAATATAAGGCGAATGAAATATCCGATTTGAACCAAACTTTTCTCGCCCTATTATCTCAACAAAACCTAGTTCAAGTCCAAAGATGGAAACCATTGGTTAACTCTTTCTGTTACCTGCCCCATAAATGGGCAACATTTTCAGTATTTATAAATTCAATAATAAGGGAAAGGAATGTCCCATTTGAACCAAACTTTATATAACCTATTACCTTTACCAATCCTAGTTCAGGTCCGAAGATGAGAATCATTCATTCACTCCTTCCGGTGGCTTTCCCACAAATGGTCAACATTTTCAATATTTATAGATTTGATATTAGGAAAAAAGAATGTCCGATTTGAACCAAACTTTGCCACCTATTATCTTTACTAAGCCAAGTTCAAGTCTGAAGGTGGTACCCTCCCGTCATCTTCTGGTACCTCTACTACAAAGGGTTAATAATTTATAAACTTGCTAATTTAATATGAAGGTATTTAAATAATCTATTTGATCAGCAATTAATCCGAATCTTTATATTAGGTTGGGGAAAATTTCCGATTTGGGCCAAATATGCACCGTTTTATTGTATGATTTGTTGCCATTTTAAAGGTAACTTCATAATGCCTCTTTCACATAAGTCCTGGTCCGGACCGTCCATATGATACCCTACAAAAATACCACGAAAATGTAATTTCTGCTGTTCAATATTCTGAGCCTGGGCAATATTTCGCAATATTTGCACCCTCTTGACCGATTGTAGGTCAACAGTTTATCATATTTTTCAAATCTTGTTTTCCCGAGATGAACATTTATGCCATAAAATAAAATTTTGGTTACTTTAAGTTTTCGGAATATTGACCGATCATCATCTAAACAGCAGTTCTAAGTATTTTGCCAGATCCCCTTCGCCGTGTAAAATATGTGATGTTCTGCATATAAAAATGGCCTTGTTTTCGGCTGTTTATTTCGGCTCATTGCATCCCCTTAATATAATCTTAACATCACCGAAAATTATAGACGTCTTTCTTGGCCATAACCGGAACTTCATGTAAAATTTCAAAGCGATCAGCGCTACATTTTCGGCCTGAAGTGGTGTAAAAGTAATAGTAAACAATATCATAACACATATACACCTTTTAATACTTACGTATAACTCCCACATCCGAGTTCATACATCAATATAATTGTTATTAAGTTAAAAGTTGACCAATCCTCTTGGATATAATATCAACATCCCGGGTATATGTCCTTCGGGAGTAAATATATACGCAACAGAATACAAATTTTGTAATTTTGCATGCAAAAGTCTTAGTCCATTTGACCCGCATATTATTGACCGATCTTCATCAAAACAGTCATGCTTATTCTTTGGCCAAATTTCTTTACTGGTATAAAATTTCGTGGTGTTCAGGTCATAACTTAACAAAAGTTAAATTTGTCTTCCTTAGTATTGTGGAATTAACAGTACGATAAACATTGACCGCTACGTTTAAATATTGCCAGAATACAAACACATACTTATATGATTGGAACATAAATTCAATTCAATTTTGCATACATTTTAACATATGTATGCTTTCCACACAGAATATCCAAGGCAATAAGACCGCCCACCAGTTATCCTCTTGACGAAGTTTGTTATGTTCACTTAATAAATAATACACGTGTTGTGGCGAAAAAAGTCATAATAATAAAACAATCGAACAAAACCTAAAGCAAATTCTAAGAAAGCTCATCACAATTTATAAGGATGCGCGGTACTAGGCAACGTTTTGATAGACCGTAGGTTTAACAAAAAATTATCTTATGAAAGAAGGAAATCTTAAAAAAATACATCTTAATAAATATGATGATATAAACAAATTTGTTTATCTACAGATATAAAAATAAAACATTATCACAAAACTTTACAACCAACTTCGTTGTCAACGAAAAGTTGTAATATTGTGATTTAGAAATTAAAATGAAATACAAATTAATGAAGAATAAATCATGATGATTGCAATATTTTGTTGTTGTATCCCAACAACATAAGGAACTAAAATGTATTTTTATCAATTTATTTGTTTAAATTATATTCTCCAAGATATTTGTTATTTCCTTAGATAGTTAATGTGGGCGTATTTTTCTGGAAATGGAAATTATTTCTTTAATATATTATAAAATTATACAATATTAAAATTCCGAACATTTTAATGTGTTTTTATTTCCTAAAAGTATAATATGAATATTTTAGTGGGTATATCCTTCCCAGAAATATGCAGTGATAAGCAACTGAAATCAGATGATTCAAGGCATGATTTTTGTAATACATTTTCGTAGAATGTTGATCCGATTCAATGGAGATTTTTTAATGACAATTCAAGACATGATTTTTTTGTAGAATAATAATAGGATTCAAGGCGTGGATTGAAAATGGATTTTGGAAGAATATTCTGAGAAAAATAAGGGTGAACTTTTAATAAATTTTAGAAGAACTTTGAATTTTTTTTAAATTGTTGTAATAAAATATTTAGATTATTCGAGGCGTAGATTTTTAAATTATTTTTAATAGAATATTTCCAGTCGTCAATCTCTTAATTACTTTTAAAACAATATTTATACAATTTAAGATGTGGTAATGAATTTTGAAGGAATATCCATCCGATTTAATTCAAATTAATGTAAAAATGATGTTAATTTCGGCCACCATGAGGATGACAATCAAAATATATAAAATTAATTAAAATACGTGAGATAATTGAATAGTGGGCCTACTGTTATATAGTGGTAGTGAGATTTGACAGCTCAAAAACTCGTAAACCGCGAATAATTTCCAAGAAGTCCATACGCCTTTAACGCGCATCCGATTTCGGTAAATACCTTAAAAAATATTTCAATGCCATCCACCAAGAACCATGGTATTAACTCCCAAATCAATGTGACGTTATTTATTAAGGTTAAAATTTTAAAAACTTTTTTATGTGACTTATTTATACTATTCCGAGTCGAGCTTAATAGTCTACGTTTTGCATTGAAAAGGAAAGCCAGGAGAAGAGCCTATGTACCCACCATTATGCGACGCGTTTGCCGTTGGCTAAGCGGCTCATCAGGCATATTGGGCTATGTGGCTTTACAAAGGTCGTATGTTGATAACTTGTAGTTATTTCGCCGTGATGCGAAACTTGCATATGAGAATTAAATTCAAATTTGTCGACATTTATCTTCATTCTAGAAACAGTCCATTCAAGTGATCACAATAAAAGGCAAAATACAATAACAAAAAACAAAAAAAAAGTTTTGACAAATTTCGTGTTTTTGACAGGCCAGTTCCTAATTTTCACGAAGAAGATTTTATTTCATCCGGAACGTAAAAAAGCCTACTGATAGTGGGTACGCATTTAAATTGAATAACAGGTGCACAAATTCCGCCGGAAAAATAGTTTCACTGGATAAATATTACTAAGAAGCTGCACATACTACATATATAAACTATATATAAAATAACTCAGATTCGGGAGTACAAAAATCCATTAATTGATATTTGGAATTTCCTGATTGCGCATTGAAAGTAAAAGAAAAAATCGAAAACACTCAAAATCGAGCTTCAAAATACAATACATAAGGGACGTAATCCTAATATTGTAGGCTGCCACATTAACTTTAGAACGAAGACCGTAAAATGAATGGCTTAGACACAAGTAGAAAAAAAAACTGGGTTGCCTCACCCTGTTTTTTGCCCATTTTGATACCCTTTACCACACTGTGGTACATGGTATTATGTCTTTGTGCATATGTTTGTAACAGGCAAAAATAAATATAATGCACCAAAGTTCCTATACATCTTTCGATTCGTACGAAATTTGGCTTAGCGTACTGAATTAAGTCTAGAATGATGTGTGCTAAGTTTCGTGAAAATCGGTTCAGATTTAAATATAGCTCCCATATGTATTTTCATATGATTTTAATTAAATCGTGTACCAAAGCTCCTAGATTTCTTTCGATTTGTACGAAATTTCGCATAACATACTAAATTAAGCCTAGAATGATGTGTGGAAATTTTCGCGAAAATCGGTTCAGATTTAAAAATAGCTCCCACGTTACGATTTTGTGTAAATTGTGCACAAAAGGCACAAAGTTTGTCCGATTGCCACACAATTTTGTACAATGAACTGAAGTTATTATAAGTTAATATCTGGCGAGTTTCTTCGAAATGGCTTTAAATTTTAAATATAGCTTCCACATATATATTTTCTTCCGATCTTAGGTAAATGTTGCACCAAACTCCTAATGTTTGTCCGATTGACACGAAACGATCTAATATAGAGAGAGAATGACATTTTTGTTTTGGAAATTGGTTCACGTGCAGACATAACTTGCATATATATTACGCACGGGTTTCTGATTGCGGCATCCCGAATAGCGTGTATCAAGTGTGCTATAAATCGATTTATAATTATATAAATTTGTCCCATTGTACTCAAAGGTCCGTAAATCTACCCGAATGAAATTAAATTTAGCATAGATTTCAGAAAGTCATGTGTTTGGATTGATGTTAGTCGGTTCACTTCTAAATAAAGATCAAATATTTAAATTCGTTCAATTTCATGTCAATATACATAAGTAGAATATATCCAAAGTGGTGAAGGGTGTCATATAGTCGGCTCAGCCCGATTTTACTACTTTCCTTACTGGTTTCACATTAAAGTAGACATAGTTTCCACGCAAATCAACTTTGGAGGTCAATATCATGAAATGTTTGCAACGGCACTTTAATTAATTCAAAAATATTCAATTTTTCTCACATACTTTAATAATTCCCAAGTTATAAAGGGATGAAACTCGGCTTCAGCTATGTTAAACAATTGGCAATATTTAGATTCATCGAAAAACACGAACATTTCTGCCAGACAATGGACAACCGATTTTATGTATTTTGAATGTTCACCTCATGTTACATGCTTATAAAGCACTATTAATTACAGCAATATTAATTACATGCTTATAAAGCACTGTCTTCCGTATTTTGAAAATAAGTTGCCACCCATTGATTTGATTGATTTCTTTCAATATAGCAAGATTACAACATTTATATCTTATATGACAATGTTTTTTTTTGTTTCGTATAAAAATATATTTATAAAATATCTTCAATCAATGTATTTCCACATATTAATATATAGAATATAGAAAATTAATACAGTAAAATCCCGATAATTCGTAACCCCGTTAATTCGTAAACCCCGCTTATTCGTAATAAAATGCCGGTCCCTTGAAAAAACCGCGATAATTCGTAAAAATCCCATACATTTCGGTCCCCTCGATAATTCGTAAAATTTTTCTAACGAAATGCCTAAATACCTGTTATAATTCGTAATTTTTCTTCGTAAACCTCGATAATTCGTAAACATAAAATGGTTTGTTTATCTCTTTCTCTTCATTCGTGCATTTTAAAGTAGCGGACGCCGCATTCTTTGTAGGAAACCCCAGTTTCTTGTGCTCATCGAAGTCATTAACGGTAAACCACTGACTAGTGATTCTCTGCTCTGAAGTGGGAATACATAGGTTTTTGTATGTGCCTGGCAAAGCCGTCAATCGAATATCCCAATTGGAGGAGTGCTTATGAGAGAAAAGGCTAGAACGTTTGCCGCTAAATTGGGCTTACACGCTTTCAAAGTCAGCGAAGAATGACTCGATCGCTTTAAGAAAAGGCACAACATAACTTTCAGGAAAACAATGTGTTTGAAGGGTGATACGTGCCATGGTGAATTAAGATTTTTTGTCACAATGAATTGTTTTTAAGAAATTTTGTTTTGAAAAAATAAAAAAATATACGTACCTAAATATGTATGTATACTCACGATTAAATAAAAACCTCGTTAATTCGTATTTTTTCTTTCTTCCTCCCGCTAATTCGAAACCCCGCTAATTCGAAAACCTCGTTAATTCGTATAAAACATTCGGTCCCTTGACATTACGAATTATCGGGATTTTACTGTACATTCAAATAAATACAAAATGTTTAAAAGGCAATTACTAATACTGTGTTGCGCTTCGCTTGCCATTGATATCACTAACAACTTAGTTATACTTCCAATTGGTTATACGAATATGTTTCGTAACTAACACCAACGTTTTCAAACAGGAAGTTCCGAAGACTTGTCAAAATATTTAAATAAATTATCAACTCTAAACATTCAACCATAATCACTGCTTTAAGTACTGTTTTCATGGCACCTTTTATATCACGAAATACCAACAAAAACAACAACAACAACAAAATATGTCAACATCAACGTAGGCTTATGTCTTACGGCAATAACAACAAACCAACCGCCTATCCTACGCAATCACAAACCATTTAAATGAATTCATGGTAATGTAGAAAATATTACGAAGAGTATAACACAAAAATTAGATGCCATTATGACAAACATTAAGGTAGTTCTTATTGGTTGGTAGTGCCACAATAAGGACTACAACAGCCTCGTCAACATTTGCACTTCCGAATACATACCAGGAAATAAAAATGAAATCAACATTTATACATACATATACAATTCTTTACGTTCTTCCTATTATTTGGCAAATACCAATGTATTTTATTGTTAATAGTATTAAGCTATTGTATTGCGGATATGTACTTACTTGCATAGCCGTTGGTATTGAGGAACATTAATTATTAAAATAGAACACAGTTATTTGATGGAATCATACTATTGGCCTAGATTAAATAAAAAGAACATAAGAAATAAAGAAATATGATTTGATTTCTGGGAAGTAAATATTTTAATATGAATTATAAAAGGATTTGAAAATTTAACAATATGTTTAAAAGAAATATTTTTTGGCATTTTTATACCCTACACAACTATGTTGTCAGGGTATTATAGCTTTGTGCAGCCCCAAGAGTTTGTAACGCCGCGAAATATTGGTCCTAGACACACCTTTAAGTATACCGATCGTCATATCTCGACTAGCTGAGTCGATCTAGACATGTGTGTCCGTCCGTCTGTCCATTATAATTTGTAAACACGATACAGGCCACAGTTATGGACCAATCTTCACGAAATTTTGCATGTAGGATGGTTTCTGGCCAATGAAGACCCCTATTGTTTTTGGGAAAGATCGGTTAATATTTAGGGGATGAAATGGACCAAATACTAAATTTTTGTCGGTTTTTCTGGTCGCTCCAGAGGCCGCAATAATGACCCGAACATCGTGAAATTTTGCATGGAGAAGGGGATCGGGCCAAAGAATAAGCATGCCTCTTTTGATAAAGATTGGTCAATATTTAGGGGGTCAAATGGACCCTGACTTTTGTGTGAAAAATGACAAAATTTGTATTCTATAGCGTATATATTTACCCCTGAATGACATAGACCCGAGAAGTTGATATTATATCCAAGAGGAGTGGTTGACCTTTAAATTAATACCCATTATAATGTTGTATGTGCTCGGATGTGGGAGTTACACCTAAATATTTAAATTATGCAGTATTATAGAGTAAAAAACTTGTAATAAACTCAAATTAGACAAAAATTATTTTATTTCAGCCTCGATGTCCACAAAATGATCAAGCATTTCATATATGAATTGGAGAGTTCAATTGTTGAATGCCAAATTTTAAAATATGTTGGCATACACATGCAGCAGAATTTAGCATCAATCTCGTTTCCTTTTGCCTGTTACAAACATATGCACAAATATATAATAGCCTGTACCGCAGTGTGGGAAAGTGTATAAAAATGTAAAAAAGTCGCATGTAATGTCCATGCGACTCTGATTGAGAAGTTGTAGAAGTTCCTCAGTTCCTTGTAAGGTGTGAGTTGATTAAAAATTTAAAAAGCCAGTCTTGTAGCAAATATTCCGTTGTCCAGCCTTTACCGATATGGACATGGTACACCTAACCATTACTACATCAAAATGGTAGTCGATATTATATTGAATTATTGGGTTTATCTATAAATCCGGTTAAAAAATTCAGGATCTGGTTCCCGCGAATAAATATCCCTAACGTGTTTGCCATTATGTGGTATATTTATGGTACATATTTCAAACGTATCCGACTGTTCTTCATAATAAAACATATGTTTCGAAATTTGTTAGTCATAGGACAATTTTATTTATTGTATTCAAATAAGGAATTTTCCACCGCACTAAATCAGGTTGCATAGTGGTATAATTCAATTTGGGACTAAAACTCGATATAGTTAAACCTCTGAAAGATTACCTTTTATATCTTCTTATATACCATGTTGACCAATGAGACATCGTAATATTAGCCGCCAAGTTTATTTGGACCAAATAGTGTTCAGACAATTCGGAGTCGATTTCTAAATGTCCGTCCTTCCACCTATTCGCCTGGTCAGCTGGTATGTACGATAATTTTCGAAGATAATAGACGTTTTCAATCAAACTTTCTCCCAAACATGGTCGACATCTAGCTGAAAATTAATTTTATAATATCATTTGAATGGAGTTTCCGATTTGAATAATTTATTATTTTAAGCATGCCTCTATTATGTTCGAAGATGGAGCGTCGGTACATTTAATCAGAGTCTCCCCAAAGAGTCAACTTCCCATCACAATTTTCAGGTCCCATTTTTAAGATGATCATACTATTTATCTATCTATTATTTATTGCTTATTTATCTTTTTTAAATGACTCTCATCTAAAAAATGTGTGTCCTCTATTTGTCACCTATTTCTATATGTCATCTTTAGTTTTCTATTTTTTAACCTTCACCTGGTCACCTTATATTTTGTTCAAAACTTTTCACTACGTAATATTTTTTACCAATCCTAGATCAAGAGATCCATTGAAAGCAAATCGTAGTGCTTTACTATCGGCTATATGTAGATCCATCATCTCGCCCAAAAAATTCACAAAATATGTTCGGTCGGACATTTCCGATTTATGGCATATACAATCCCAATATTCAACTACAACATTCCTAAGGTCCACTCCAATTTGCGTACAGATTTCACATATGATCAATTGTTTGTATTTATTAAATGAATTCTAACACCTACATCCAAATTTCTGTAGAGTTTCATATAGTTGGCGTCGACCGACTTTAGTCCATCTCACACTTCTTCCCTTTGGCATATTATCTAACCTGATATCGTGTTATTCTTTCATATTCTCCCCAATCAATATTGTAAGCCTCCATCTCTTTAAAAACGGAAGACTGATTTTGGCTGTCATTGCTTTATTTTGTACCCAAGGAAATATTCGTATTTTTCTGTGATGTGCGTACGTTGTAACCTTTCATTTTATTCCCAACAAAAATCTGTCTCATTGAAGGATATTATTATTATTTTTTTTTAAAGTGGAAGAGATGAGCAAAATGTGTTAAACCTCGTGACACATTGTATTATGTATTTGTGTATATGTTAGTAACATGAAAAATGAATACCTATAGACCCATAGTAACTTTGTAGAAAACACTTAGTATCACTTTCGGAATATGTCATTTTATTGGTCCAATGACGAACACAACTGAATTTGGGAATAATTAGTTCAGATTTAGAATTTGAGGTAAATGGCGAACTCAATCATCAAACGTTTGACCGATGGCATAGCCTATCAAATTAGTTCTCATATATATTTTCGTCCGATTTTATGTAAATGTTACACCAAATGCACACACTTTTTGATAGGCACGAAATTGTGCACAATGTGACGAATGACTTCTGTTAAGTTTTATTAACATCGGTTCAAATTTTGATATAGCTCCTCCTAATAGGTTTGTCAAATCGACGCGAAATTTTGAATAGGATACCAAATCGGCGCATATATGTATATATAGTAAGCTCATATGACAAAAAAATTCTTCGACTTTATGGATTCAAATGTTCCAGTAAGCGAAAAATCAAACCGTCGTAATTTAATTCCAAACAATTAAAACAGTTAAAATTTAGAATAAAATGTTTGTTGGGTTTTCTTTTGTTTTCAAAATGTAATTTGAACTTTCTGTCAAAAACACTCAATTGTAAACAGTAACAACAAAAACATTCAAAAACACTTTCATTTATGCTAAATTCAATTTAGGATATATTTTAGCCTAAGGTGTCGCCAAAAATATAAACACATACTGCTATTTTGTTTTCCACTCACAAACAATAGAATCCAGTTGATGGTATGTAACTTACTTACACCAAATACTACTGTCGTTTAAAATGTCGAGCATAGAAATATAGGCTTTAATATAACGTTCATATGTTCAATATAGATTCTTCTTTTTCTAGAAAGATTTACGTTTTTTTTCCAGAGGCCACAATAATGGCCCAAACATCGTGAAATTTTCCATGAAGAAGAGGATCAGGCCAAAGAATAAGCATGCCTGTTTACATAAAGATCGGTTAATATTTAGCGGGTCAAATGGACCCTGACTTTTGTGTGAAAAATTACATTATATAGAATTATATTGTTGTATGTGCGTAATATTCGGAAAATATGACAGTGTTAGGAAGATGTGCTGTCGGGCAAGAGGGTACAAATATCACGAAATATTGCCCAGGCTCGGAATATACATCCGCAATTAAAAAAAAACAAATTCTTCGATTTTGCTTTACCTTTTTGCGGAAGTTCCCATATAATTTCATGACATATATTTTTTATTATAAAGTTTAAACGATCTTGATATTATCTGTAAACATTACATCATTTAAATGACCTCCACGCGAATTGTTACAATCATTGAGGTAATTTTCGACCTTTTTTTGGTTAGGTTATATCTCAGCTATAACATGACGAATGTTGGGTTTTAAGTGCTCAAGAGTTGAAGGGTTACCTGCATAAATCAAACCTTTCTCGTAGCCTCATAAAAATGTCCAATGATGTCCAATCGCATGATCTTAGTGGCCAACGATAAATTTCTTAGCCAGAAAATGTATCTTGCAATAATGCCATGATCGTTCGTCTTGTGTAACAAGGGTCTCCGTCTTTTGGAAACCACGTATTCTCCATAATTCTTCGAAGATATAAGATCCAATCTCACCTTCGGACCAACACAAAACAATAACTTGTCTGCAATACCATCTCTTCTCTCAGAACCCCATATACGACAATGTAGTTTATTAACTAACTAACGAGTGAGAAATGTATTTACTGTTTGGTTGTAGCCATATATTACTTGAATATGAAGAATCCAGGAAATCTGTTATATTCTTTTAACGTGGCACCTCTGTCGAATATATTGGCCACTAAAGGATATATGATGTATAATATATACATATTTATATTATACATCATATATACAGTATATACAGTTGCGGTCAAAATAATAGCAGCGCAGCCTATAATCAATAGTTGGAAAACGAAGAAACATGCTGTGATCGGACGATTCCAACATAGTTTTTTTAAGCTTGTACTGTGGATCTGGACCAAGATCTTGGATTAAACATGCAATTGATGCCGGTCAATGTTTTAACATATTATAGTTCTATACACAGAATATGAAATACATATAAAATGGAAATTTCAACAGGCCAATTATCTAAAACAAACCAGTCAATTAGCAAAACATTTGTCCAGGACAACAATGTTGATATTATGAAAATTTGTGGTGCAATTTCGGAAAACCGAAAAGGATATATATATATATATATAAATTTCATACCTCATTTCTTTACGCTATAAATTTTATCGACTATTAGGAGTGAATATACAAATGTCCGCCGGTCTGACTGGCTGGTGCGCACGATAATTCTCGAAGGGGGTAACCAATTTCATCCCAACTTTGTAAATCGTAATATTTCATCGAAACTTAAAAGCATGTTTAAAGATGTGGAATATTAGTCCACTTCTAGTACCTCTCATACAAAATGATCATCAGTTTGCTGATCATTAATGTTATAATATCATGCGAACGGATTTTCCGATTTGAAACAAACTTTGCACAACCTAATATTTTTAAGAAGTAGTTATCGGTCCGCTCCTTCTAGTACCTCTCCACAAAGGGTCAACATTTTGAAAGCTTATAAATCTCATGTATCCAATTTCGTCGAAACTTTGTACATCGTATGTTTGTCTTACATTGATCAAGTTCAAAGGTGAGACCCGTTGGTCCTCTCCTTCTGGTACCTAACAAACATTTTACAAACTTGTAAATTTAAGCAAAGCAAATTATTATTAACCGATTTAATTCATTATTTGTACATTGTAATATTTTACCAAATCTACTTTAATTCCGATGATGGGGTCTATAAGCCAACCTCTTTTGGTACTTCTCCACAGATGTACTACTCTTTGATAAAAACGTATACCTCATACAAAGCGATATAAAACCTGTGTATAATTCCATAGACCTCCACAAACCATAGGTTGAGGGTATGTACACATGTGTCGGGAACATCGACTGACACAATTTGTTATAATGTTTTATGACATTTTTACAAGCACACATTCTTACGTTTTTATAATTTTGGAACACATTTTTTTATTATTTTAGAACAATTCCTTTTTGGTCGGAATAATAACACAAATGGCAACATTCCATATGTATACTTTTATACTGTTATATTAGCATTTAGCCAAGTCAACAATCTTCTTATTATTAGCAAAGACAACATTCAAATTATTTGTCCCAAAACACAGCTACAAACCACATTTGACAAACCTTTCGATGTAGCCTATCATAGACATCAACCTATAACATTTTGTACATTGTATACAACTTTTATATATAACACTTTATCTTGTTTATTTCTTTTAGCATATTCCACAGCCGCATTGCTAGCCATTGTCTTTGCTATTCCCTTCGGCATACGAATGCTTGTTCACAAAGATAGAGGGCAATGGGAAGAGTTTGGACCAGCATTTTATACAGCCCATTTAGAATTGTTCCTAGGCAATGGATGTTTGGGTGAGTTGTCTACAAATGGTAATTCGTATTCGAACAGTTTGTTCATTTCGTTTTCTTGCAGGCGTGGGAGTTATGATGCTCTTGGTATTGACAATAGAACGCTATGTATCGGTGTGCCATCCCAGTTTTACAAGGCCTGTTATGGGGCCACCAGGGTAAATATAACGAAGCTTCAATAAAATAAAAAAGTATTATATATATTTGTTATTTCCTTCCTTAGGTTAATAGTTTTCCTTACCACATTGATTACCTTTATCATATATCTTCCAAGTGTTTTCCGCGGGGAACTTATCAAATGTGTCCTACAAACCGATGGCAGTTATGTATATTTTCGAAGAGATAATAATGCCTTTATGACAACAATTTTTTATAATGTAAGGAAACAAAAAATGATCTTATAAACATATTTATTAACGTAATTTATTAAATATTTTTTAGGTCTACAAGGTAATGTTGGAAGTGATATTTAAGCTAATACCCACGGTCCTTATTGCGGGGTTGAATTTACGCATTATGATGGTATATCGCCAGACCTGTGAGAAACGACGTAAAATGACGTCATCGCGTGCCTCGTATATCAAAGATGCTGAAGAAAAACGTTTGTTTTTATTGTTAGGTAAGTTCATATTTTTGAAAATTCGTGGAATTTTGTTAAACATTTTGAAATTTCTTGCAAATTTTTCAGGAAGCACGTCTATTTTGTTTTTGGTTTGTGTCTCACCCATGGCCATTTTGCATATGACAATTGCCTCAGATGTCCTGCCGAGTTTTTCATTTCAGGTAAATCGAAAATCAAATTTTTTGGAACATTAAAACAAAAATAATAAATCAGTGAGCGGAGCAGTATAGTCGGACTACCATGGAGCTCTAACTTTCTGCGGATGTTTATTTCGAGCCTGGGCAATGTTTCTTAATGTTTGCAACCTCTTGACCGAGGGTCAAGAGGTTGCAAATATTCCCAAATATTCCCAATTTTCAGTACAGTCCTTCTAATTACTTGTCCATATTCCCCTCTCCGTGGGTTGGGTTGTGATGTTCGGCTTGTGGCCTATAGATCGACAAAAAAAAACACCAAAAGTTTAGTTTTCGTTCCACTTCATCCCAATTTTTTTATGTGATCATCACCCAAAATTATAGGCATTGTCCTTGATCATAACTGGAACCTCTTGGAAAATTTTAAAGCGATCAGCGCTATATTTCAGCCCTGTAATGTTTATGGATTACTAAATAAGCACCTGTAAATATTTAAGTTTAACTCAGACATCCTTTTGGATATACCTTTTGGCCAATGTCCTTCAGGATTAAATATGTACGCCCCAGAATACAAATTTTGTAATTTTTCATACAGAAGTCTAGGACCTATTGACCCGCTAAATATAGATCAATCTTAATAAAAACAGTCATGATTATTGTTTGGCCAGATTTACTTCGTGGTTTAAAATTTAGTGATGTTCGAGTCATATTTGTGGCCTCTAGGATGACCAGAAAATAGACATAAATAAACTTTTTGGTCCCTAAATATTAGCGGATCAAAAATAATAGGGGCCTTCTTTGGCCAGGACCCATTCTACGTGTCTCGTATTTAAAAATTTTAATGGACAGACAATTTTTCGGAAACATGACAATGCTGGATGGATGCGATAATTTTCAGAAGACAAACGTTCTGCGAATGGAAAACCAATTTTTCGTCCATCGTCATCATTCCATTAATAGGAAACAATTCTTATACCTGTAGGAAGTCATCCGTAAATCAATAGATAGGAAGCCTTTTTCCAGTAGAAGGCCAGCCTTTAATCTATAGGAGACCAGTTTTCAATTCAAATGAGGATAGGCTTCTATCTATATGAGACCAGCATTCGATTGAAGATTAGGTCCCTATATATTGAATATTAAACTTATATCATTAAGAACACCATCATTTTGTATGTTTACTTTTTAATAAATTTGTTTCTATAGAAGAGCGGAAACATTAACACTCCCATCCAAATATCGTTGTTCACTACATCCTTATAGATTCATATTTATTACAATGATATTGGCACACGTACACCAACATATGTGCTTCGACTGTAACACGTTTTCATTTCCGTTGTCCTAACTTGTTTTCTGTTCTTTTTTTACCGGAATAGCAGAAAATACAAAACTCAGCTATTTCTATTGGCAATCGTTTTCAATTAAAACAAAAAACATTTTTTTTTTGTGTCCGTCGAGCAATGCTCCACCTTATAGAGTTCTATTTATAAATTCATGGATTTTATTTATTTTCGTTTCGTTTTATCTTTAACAGGTGTTCAGAGCATTGGCCAATCTAATGGAGTTAACCAATTATTCGATAACCTTCTATATTTACTGTCTATTCAGTGAAGATTTTCGCAATACACTGATAAGGACCATCAAATGGCCATGGATAAGAACACAACTGTGTCATCAAGTCGATGAGGTTGGTATTTTACGTACATACATACACATAAAATAGGCACGTATTTTATAAATTTCTGTTTGTTTCTTTCTTTGGAAATTGAAAAAATAGGTATCTGCTAAGCAAACGCCTCTAACAAATTTCGATAAGCTGACTTTGCGTAATCATCATATAACCACAACATCAGGCGTGTGTACGGGAATTGGTCGTTCCAGTAGCATTTGATGCAAAGTACCCTATATACTATGATAGTTTATAAGATTCAAATACTTTTCTAAATAGTAAGTATTAGTGATGTAAAATGAAGAAAAAATGAATACTTTAATTTATTAATAAAAGTATATACACTTTGAAGAGGTCAGGAGAATTTTGTGGTGGACAAATGTAGCCAGTATTATTTAGTTTAACTTTAAAAAGTGGGGTTGTAAAAATAGGTTATTAGCCGAAAAAGCGATATTTCCAAATTGTTTTTTCATAGAAGGTAGAAAATCCACCTTCGATTAGTAGAAGACTAATCCCTCATATAAAATAAATAAGCCTCTCGTGAGCTATACATGACCTTATATAGCCTTATATTTTTGAAGGCCATTGAATGTCGTTTTACCGTCTATCTTTAAGAGTCCAGCTATCTATAAACAGGGGGCCAGCCTTCTATATGTAGGAGGCCAGCCTCATATTTATCTATTGAATACCATTTTTCTTTCCATCCATCCATTTTTGTAACTATGGGAATCCTGCCATCCATCTAAAAATGAGGAACGTGGATCGGAGGCCTCATATAGATTGGTGACAAGCCTTATCTCTATAAGACGCCAACTGTATATCAACAAGAGGTCAGGCATCCCTCTGTAAGATACAAGCCTTATATACGAAGGAGAATTATCATCTGTGGGAAGCCAGCCGGTAGGCTGCCAGCTTTCTAGCAGTAGAAGGCCAGCCTTCTATCGATAAGAGGCCATCAAGTCTTCTATCTAAAATTGTCCAACCTTCTGTGTCTATACGAGGCCATCTTTCTAGCAATAGGAGGCCAGTCTTCTATATATAGGATGTCAGCCTTCTATATATAGGAGGCCAGCCTTCTATCTATAACAGGCCAGGCTTCTAGCTATAAGATGCCAGCCTTCTATCTATAGGAGGCCAGCTGTCTAGCAATTAGAGGCCAGTCTTGTACCTATTCGAGGCTAACCTGCTATCTACAGTAGGCCAGTCTTCAATCTTCTACCCTTCTAGGAGGCCATCAAGTCTTCTTTCTAAAATTGTCCAACCTTCTGTATCTATACGAGGTCATCTTTCTAGCAATAGGAGGCCAGTCTTCTATATATAGGATGCCAGCCTTCTATATATAGAAGGCCAGCCTTCTATCTATAAGAGGACAGCCTTCTATATATAGGAGGCCAGCCTTCTATCTATAAGAGGCCAGGCTTCTAGCTATAAGATGCCAGCCTTCTATCTATAGGAGGCCAGCTTTCTAGCAATTAGAGGCCAGCCTTGTACCTATTCGTATCTATACGAGGTCATCTTTCTAGCAATAGGAGTCTTCTATATATAGGATGCCAGCGTTCTATATATAGGAGGACAACCTTCTATATATAGGAGGCCAGCCTTCTATCTATAAGAGGCCAGGCTTCTATCTATAGGAGGCCAGCTTTCTAGCAATTACAGGCCAGCCTTGTACCTATTCGAGACTAACCTGCTATCTACAGTAGGCCAGTCTTCAATCTTCTACCCTTCTAGCAATAGGAGGCCAGCCTTCTATCTATAGGATGTCGGCCTTCTATCTATAGGAGGTCGGCCTTCTATTTATAGGAGGCCAGCCTTCTATCTATAGGAGGTCAGTCTTCTATCTTTAGGATGCCAGCCTTCTATCTATAAGATGTCAGCCTTTATTTATAGGAGGCCAGCCTTTGTCTATAGGATGCCAACCTTCTATCTATACGAGGCCAGCTTTCTAGCCAGTCTTTAATCATCTAGGTTTTTAGCAATACGAGGCCAGTCATCTAGCAGTAGTAGGCCAGCCTTCTAGCAATAGGAGGCCAGCCTTTTAGCTATAGGATGCCAGTCTTCTATCTATAGGAGGCCATCCTTCTATCTATAGGATGCCGGCCTTCTATCTATGGGAGGTCAGCCTTCTATCTATAGGATGCCAGTCTTCTATCTATAGGTGGCCAACCTTCTATCTATAGAAGGCCAGCCTAATATCTATAGGAGACCAGCCCACTAGCTATAAGAGACCAGCCTACAAGTTTTAAGAGACCAGACTTCTATCTATAGAAGACCTGCCTTATATATATATATATATATTAGGCCAAAATTCTATCTATGAGTCCAGCTTTCTATCACTTTGTATATAGGCAAATGCCATCTTCTATCCATATCATACAAGACCTCCTGACCAGTCTTTTATTAAAAAGAGGACAGATTTGTTATATTTATCTTCAGCAGTCAAAGTATATCTTTCATTGAAATGAGGCAAGGTTCCCACATACAGGAGGTTATATCATTGTCTATAAAGACCAGGGCTCTATATTTTGTATGCCAGCATTATATCTTTCAGAACCTTCGAACTATATGAGTCCCGCATTCTCTCTATGGATGATAACTTTCTTCCTGTAGGATATTCAGCTTTGCTATCCGTGGAATGGCTTTTTATTGTAGACCCCCTAACTGTTTACCGAAGTGCAAAGTTTGCTCTGCAGAAGAGCAAATTTTAACTGTAGATGCCGGAGGCCGATTTTCAGTTCACTTCTGCAATTCTATCTACAACTTCTATAGAAGGCAAATTTTCGGTCTATCAAAAAACATTTTACATCTCTGGAACCGTGAAGTATTGTCATCGATTTCGGTTCTACATAATAATTTTATTAACTTCCATAACATAAGTCCCCCACAAAATAACCTCCCCCCATTATACATACACCTATGAAAAAAAAAAAACAAAAATATGTATAAAGAAAAATAGAATAAAAACTCCCGAAAAAAACTAAATTCTGTGTTCATTGTTGATATAAAATAAAAAATACAATTAATTACATATATACAAATATATATTTATTTACAATATTAAAAAAGAAAAATATATAAAACAACCACAATGGAAATATTTTTGAAAAAAACAACAACAAATATATTTTGGGAATTTACATAAAGAGAAGAAATATATACATATATTTTAATAGAAATCCCAAACAGCCAAACAAACCTACAAAACGAAATAAAAAAACAATGTACTTAAAAATAACAAAAAACAAACCGAAAAATACAATTTATAGTTTATGTATTAATTTGCTCATATAAAGGATACTTAAAACAACAACTATATATAATATTTCTTCTATATATACATTCAATATTTAATTATAAATTAATGTTTGTATGCATTATAACAACAGAAAAATTGCATATGTATGATGCAATGCAGTCAATAGATGCCTGAAAATAAAAAAATTGTTTCATATAATGGAAACAAATAATGATAATATACAAGATTGTATTAAAAATAAAATACATGATATTAAACACAAATAAAATATGTAAGTAAAATAAATGTTAAATCTTTTGGTGATATAAACAATTTGAAGAAAAATGTAAAAATGCAAAATTTATTGAATAACAAAAGTTTGATACACAACACGCAGTAAATATTAATGTATATGGAGACATTTAAACATTTATTATAAAAAAGTAAAATATTTAAATAGTAAAACTTTCAAAAAATTGAATTATTTTATAAATTATGTTCTATATCTATAGATGAGCATGATTCACACATAATTTTTGAACGGATAATCGCATTTTCACAATATTGGTGTCATATGAAAGGGTAAATAGTCTAAATTACTATGACCACATAATGTTTACAACACAAGTATTGTTGAGAGAAATTAATGGAAACTTCAATACAACATTTCATGTAAAACAATTAAAAGTATTGAAAAAAGTTGTGGGTAAGATAAATTGGGTTTACATTTAGAATAGGGTAGTGCCATATATCAACGATTTTGCATAATGTATTCATAATAATTGGCCAAATAAGGCTTTGTGTACATGTAAGAGTTTAAATAAATAAATAAATAATCGCCTTGGGATCTAAAAAGATGGCGCTGACGACAACTTTACAGAAAATCACCGAAATCATAGATTCTTCGTTGTTTTTGAATACGTAATGATAAATAAATATTTTAAAAGAATATTGATGGGCTCGATTATCCAACATCTAATAATGTTTGTCAGAGTTGCCACATTGACAGAAAATAATAGATTTCTGGTATTCTTCATAACTTTTGAATCCGTTCCGATACAAATACAATCCAGAGGTATATGCTTAGCTTTCATTGACACCAATTTTATTGAAATTTGAGCAATACAAAAAAGTTATGGCGAAAAGATTTGAGGTATGCCTCTTTTGAATTTGTTGTTACTTTACAAGAAAGTTTAAAGATGAACCTTTCATTTGACACCAATTTCCTTATAATAATTTGGGTTTAAATGTTGCGTCAATAGATAGCGCGGAAAATATTTCAATACTTTTTCATTTTCATTTTCAAGAATTAAATATATTGATATTTTTATTTCAAAAGAAAGTTCAAAGTTTTACAATTCATTTGACGCCAATTTCCTTAAACTATCTTCAATAGCAAAAAGTTATGGGAATTAATTTTTCATAATCTAATTTCAGATCTAGGTGGCGCTGACTACAAGTGTTTGCCAGTGTTGCTAAGTTTACAGAATATCATCGATATCATACATTCTTCATAACTATTAAATGCGTAATGATAAAGAAATAATTTAAATAGATATTGATGGCCTCAATTATCCGCTATCTTACAATATTCAAGAATATTTGTCAGAATTGCCATGTTTCCGGAAAATTACAATTTTCTTGGATTCTTCCTAACTCTTGAAAATTTGGACGAAAATTTCAGTCCCAATCTTTTTAAAATAATGTCCTCATAGGCCTAGCCAAATTTTTGTCAGAGTTGCCATGTCTCCGAAGACAACAGCTTTCTGGGATTCTTCATAACTCTTGAAAATTTGAGTTCTAATCGGGTTTAATTAATGATCTCATAGGCCTAGCCAAATTTATATAGTTTTTAAATTGAAATATATATTTATTCGATTTATTAAATCACCAAAAGATTATAATAATATTTAAATATTTTCAAAAATTGATTATAAATATATACCTAAATGTTTGTAATATTGTGTATAGTTTTAAGAAAAAACAAAAACAGAAATGTTCGTCAGACGAATAATTAATACAGTAAAATGGAAATAAATTCAGTAAATAGCTTTAAGTGTTATTTTTTAAACAACATAACAACTATTTAAACTTTCCTTTTATTTATCTCTATTTTTACTCAATGTTCTTTATTCTTTTTTATGAAACGTTAACTGCCAAATCAAGAGAACGAATACTATCCTAAATACTAATTTCACTTACAACTGTTTCATCTACGAAGAAACTCTAATTATTATCTCTATACGAAATTGTTTTAATACTCTATACAATATCTCTAAATGTGTAATTTTTATTTCATCGACAATGTTTTTCTTTGTTATTTCAACTAATAATCTATCATAATAACATCACTCTCTCTATTGTATATGGGTTTCATAATAATATAAAAAAAAACAAACAAAAATATATTCTCATCTTAAAAATAATTATAATTTTAATTGGTATTTTTATTGCGAAAATTAATCCATCATGTTCATGACAGTATCATACAGATTAGCATTGAAGTACATTACGGGTAAGTACACTATTTGGGTTTGGTTTTGGCCTAAGTTATTTTTGATAATAAGAAGACCAAGGACTGTAAGACAAAATGGGCGTCATGGTTTGAGTGGTGAAATAATGGGGTACGAAAAACTTTCGCCATAGGTCAAATTTCGAAGATAAAACGTTTTTTTTTTTTTTTTTTGCTGAATGAACAAGAATAGATAGCTTGATATCATTATTTGTAGCTATTGAATGTATATTTTGAGACTACATTTCTTCATTGAAATTGAATAAGGAGATTTTTGTAGAATATTTCGCCCTTCTAAAATTTGTTTGTATGTTCTTATAGTATTTAATTTATTAAATCGGACTCCAATATACTACAAAATCCTCATACGATTTTTGTTAGGGTTTTCAAAGAAAAGAATTCGATATTTTAAATTCAGTATAATTTTTTTATGTTTTTGCAAAATAGTCAGGCTTAATCCCAGTTTGTTGTTTTTATAAAAAACAACTATTTATTAATGCCATATATTCCCCACTAATAAATAGTTGTTTTTTATAAAAACAACAAACTGGGATTAAGCCTGACTATTTTGCAAAAACAAAATACAAATGGTATCCCAAATAACCCGCCAAACACTACTATAATTTTTTATTATAAAGAACTTTCGGATTCGTCCGGATTATTTACTAAGACATATAATTGCAATGGGACGTGTGTTAAGTTTCGTGAAAATCGGTTCAGATTTAGACATAGCTTCCACATATATTTTCGTACGATTTTGTGTAAATGGTACATTAAAGCCCCTATATTTCTTTCGATTTCCACGAGATTTTGCATAGCGCACAGAATTGAGTCAAGATTGATGTGTATGACGTTTCCTGCAAATCGGTTCAGATTTCCATATAGCTCCAATATACAGTTTCGACCGATTTTATGTAAATGTTGCACTAAAGACATTAAATATTTCTCCAATAGCGATAGAACTTTACACAAGGTACTTTCCACTCATTAAAAATGTGATCTACATAGATATATGAACAAATTTCAATTAACTCGTACACATACCATTCTGAAATCGATTAAAATTTGCATGTCAATCCGGCAGACTTGTGTTCTTTGATTTACCAATTGTATAAAATCGAACAAAATTATATATGGTAACTACATGTAAATTGGGACGTATTTGAGAAACCGCAGCATTCACCATTTGGTATGCCGCAGCACAATGTATTATTTGGTAGTCAATTTGCATGAACTCAGACGAATATAAAGATCGGTTATATCAACGTCTGAATATATTTTACAAAATCAAACACGCGTTATTCTAGGTTCAATTCGGTACGTTGTGCCCATATTCGTCCTTATCGGACAAATTTTAGTTATTTGGTAACTAAAATTTATTCACCAAATAACTAAATATGGAAGTTATATTTTAATCTGAACAGATTTCAATCTAAAAGGCTTTGCAATATAAGCTCATCGGTCGATCATTTGCATAAAATCGGAGGAAAATATTCATGTGAGTTATATTTAAATCTGAATCGATTTCATTAAAACTTAGCACACGTCATTCTAGACTCAATTCAATATGCTAAACGAATTGTCTTCCATATCGAACGGGATCTATTGTGAACCGATTTTCTCCAATTTTGAAAGTTTGATGTTGGGCTAAATAAATGACCTGTGTCAAATTGCATTCAATTCGTATGCATTTATTACCTGTACTTTCCTTACAAAAATACATGGACGGATGGACGTACAGATGGACATGAATAAATCGACTCAGAAAGTGATTCCGTGAATATTCTCAAAAGGAACCTTGCGTCCCACAAAGTGGTGAAGCATATAATAAATTAATTTCGAGGAAGAAAGAAGCGGTTTTCTAAATTTTTGAATCAAATATTTAGTTAATATATAGCCCCAAGTTCGCCCGGTTCAATAAATATAGCGTGTTTGGAATATAAGGTATTCTATGCGGTTTTGGTTCGTCCATGTTAAAGTATCATATCCGGAATATTTCCCAAATATTAATAAAAGGCATTATAACATAAAATATATGTTAGCCTGGGGAAGAGAAATCCATTAGAAATGAAATGATCGAAGTTGACCGGCATGTTAGCAGTCGTAACGTCGCCCAGGAGCCAAAAATCGATCATAAAATCGACTACTACTTTTTTTTGCAAATAGAGAGCAGAACTTCTATGATGGATGCATTATGAACTTACCTTTAAAACGGTTACAAATCATACAACAAACCGACCCAAATTGGACATTCCGAAGCATGTTAAATAAATTCCTATAGTTCATATAAAATAATGGCTTTCTTTTTCCCCAATCTAATAAGCAACATACGAATATTTGCCTTTCAATTATTGCAAAGTATACACAGAGTTGATGTTTCTATTAATTAATATTCCTTTCATTTTTATCATAACTACATTGCAAGTTCACAGATTACATTTTTTAAATCATATTATAAATTCCTGTCACTTTATTAAAATTAAAAACAAAAACCTCAAAATCAACTCTTCACTTGCATATTAGACGGGCATTTAATTTAGTTTTGCAATAAATGAAATAGCCAAAAAAACCCTATTTACATAAATATATTTTATTCATAACATAATTTGTCGCATTGTTATCACACAATTTCATAAAATAATAACAATTTAGTTTTTTTCATTTAATTGAGTTCACGTTTTGTTTTTAAGTGGTAGAACATGTTACTAATAACAAAAAACCAATTTACTTTATGCAAACAAAACAACAACTCGAAACCTATGCCATAATGCAATATAATAAAACGTGTAAAAACTGTTGGAAAAAATGTACCTATAGAAAAAACAAAATACAATAATCTATTGAAATATTTAAATGGATAACAAATCGAAACAAAACCAGAAATAACAATAGTCTTAAATATGAACTTGATTATCATGTAAAAGAGGAGAAAACAGAAAATACAAATTAAAAAACCTAAATGAAAAAAAAATAAACCAACTACTATTATTAAATTAAGTGCAAATGTGTATTAACAACCACAACCGTAAAAAAGCGTAAATATTTCTAAAAATATTGAAATACATACACAAACACACATTCACATTGACGACGTGATTAGAGAAACTTCGTGATGGCATAGTGCTTTGAAAGAAGTGCGCTTTGAAATGTGTTTTTTTTTTAATTTATTTAAATAATACATTTTTAATTATTAAAAAAAATGTTATTTTTATATTGTTATTCAGAGATGTACAATGATATTTCGAGGATAACAATAAGAATAATAACATTTAAGGTCTCCGACAAATCATGAATATATTTAATGTCGGTGTCTGCCAATTTGATAACCTGAAATATTCAATTAAATTTGACAGATACAACACGCTTTTTGTGGTTATATCAAATTAAGCATTCTTTACGTGCGACAATGGCCTTTAAATATTCAAAATTAAATTTTTGGATTCCCGTAAATCCGATTTACAAACATGATACTTAAATAATGCTTCAATTATTGTGTTATGGTTTATTTATCGTTGAGAATCGTAAATAGCAAAATGTGGTTAAAGTTCAAGGAATGTAAAACTCCGGTTTTATCGTCTAATTGGGATAATTCACGTGAACTGTGGATTGGCAGATAGTGCTTTTTATGATGTAACAGAATTTATTAGAGAAAAAACTTTGTAAACACAAGTTCTCGATTGAGTTAGAGTTTGCTATATTTCCACATAGCTATATTTGTATACTAGGCATAAAGTACAAAAATAGTAAAACCCTGTTACGAAATAGTTTCTCTCAAAACATTGAATTTTAATTTAAGCCTTTTATAAGATAAATCGATGGATTTGTCTTAGAAAATTAACTCAACATATGGTGGATCTACAAAATTCATATAATTTATCAAAAAAATTGCAGCAAGGAGGTAACGACCTTGATCTCCTAGCCATTGCTAGAACATTACCGAAAATGTCGCTGACCATATGATACCCTACACAACTACCACTGAGCTCTAAGTTTCTGGGTAATATTTCGCGATATTTGCACTCTATTGACCGATTAGAAGCGAACAGCTCTTTTTCGGCACATTTTTCGAATCTTATTTTCCCGGAGTAAAAAATACTCTATAAGATTCAAATTTTGTTATTTTACAAAAATTAATTTGTTCGCAGAATTTCGTCCCCGAAATATAATCTGATCATGATCGAAAATTATAGGCGTCGTCCTTCACCATAACATGAGCCTTAAGAGAAAATTCGTAGCCATCCGCGCTACATTTGGCCCTCTAGTTTGGTAATAATACTAAAAAATATCAGAATATGAAAACACTGTATATGTTTAAGTAAAACTCCTACATTCGAAGAGATATCCCACTGCTCTTGAGTATATCACCAACTATTCGGGTCTATTTCCTTCAGGAGTAAATATATACACCATAGAATACCAAACGGGTACATTTTACCCGTTAAATATTGGCCGATCTTCATGTGGGACGAAATATTGCCCAGGCTCGGAATAAACATCTGCAGAAAGTCCTCAGCTTTGAAATTCATAAACAGTAAATAAAAGACTTGATGCCAAAAATGTATTTGTCAATATTATGACAAAACACTGGTCCATATAAAATTCTCGCACCCTTTTTGATATTTTGAAGACAATAGTGGATTTTTCGGAACATATTTATTTTAATTTCCGTGTTTTGACATAGCCCTTATATTAAATTCTCCTCCTATTTTAGGTATTTTAAATGCCCTTCTCATAGCGGAATGATAAAAAATGGTCTGCCGAATTAATCTATATTTTTGAACACAAAGAATTTCCAAGTCTTACGCCACTACAAAATGGGATATTCTTGAATGTCAAAACACTGTGCCCGAATAAAATTGAAACGAGTGCTTTAAATCTGCAATAAGCAGCAAAAAGTTGAAATAAACATTAAAAATTACATAGAAAAATAATGAAACCACATTTTCATTGACCTATACAAAATTAAGAAAAAAAAAGAAAATTAATATTGCATTTGAAATAAATGAAACAAATAACTAAAAATGTATATTCAAACAAATTTGAGAAAATATCAGCTAATTAAAAGAAAAACAAAAACTCAAAAATGCCAATATAAAAATAAATAAAAAACTCTATGAGCACGAACAACCAGCCTACAAAAATAAAATAAACCACCCATCATCATTGGCAGCGGCAATAGCAGCACCCAGCATCGGTCGAGGTCGATGCATATTTACATTGTAATGATTTTTACCACATGGGCATTGAATGTGTGTTTCGCGTAGTTTCATTTCTTGGTTTATCTTTAGATTTTTTTTTTAATTTGCTTTGTTTTGTTGTTGTTGGACTTTGTAGGAAACACACATAGTTCTGCTGGGATGGAGCCTTTTGATCTATAATGTTGTAGATTTCATTCCCCATGTCAAGTATTATTTTGATTGTTGTTTTGTTCTCTAGTTCTATTCTTATTCTTATTGCTGTATGGCTTCATACTTCCATCGTAGATATAAATAATGCTGTCAGCGAAAAAGGCTGATGTAAAACAGAGGGCATGGGCATTATGAAGACCTGCTAAATGAATAACAAAAATTAAAAATAAAAAAAGAAAACTATATCTAAAAATAAAAGAAATTACTAAAAATAGAAGAAAATAATAACAGAATCCGATAAAAAAACACATATTATGATGATGAAACTGAAGCAAGGATGGTAAAACCCAAACAGATTTATTATTGTTCCAAAAGAAATAGCAAATAAAACACATTATATTTATAAATAGTTTTTTTAGATATAAGATCCAAAAAGTCATCCATTGAAAAATATATATTTTTTCGAAATAAAAATAAAAAAATCTTACAAAATATAAAAATTTGGTTTTCTTTGGTATTTTTTGCTGTGTTTCTTTTTCTTCTTCTATAAATACAGAATCTTATTAATAAAAAATATATTATTTTTTAAATATATATAAAATAGACAAACACAAATATTTGCTTACAACTATTGGAAGATTTCGTTAGAATACATTTTGGTTTAAATTCATAAGAATTTTTATTTGCATTTGATAAACTTAAAGCTAATATATTTTATATGTTTTTTCGATTTTTGAAAATGTTGGTATATAACTTCGTTGCGTATATTTATAGATAAACTTATTTCTTAGTCTTTGGAAAATTTTGTAATTTTTTAGTTAGACCCTATTTGAGATCATCTCAAAATTGTGTCTTTTCTTAAAGCTTTTTTTAATTTTTTGTTGTTTTTTTGTTTTTGTTAAACAAAGTAAATATTGCATAGAATTTTTTTTCTTAGAATGGGCCATGTAAAGAAAGTCTTATGTTTTGTTTTTATTTTTAAAAATTGACAAAGGTAAGTATTTGTGTGTATATAAAAAATAAATCATAAAGTCGATGTGATATTAAAGAGTTTTATATATTTAAAGGAGCATGTCTTCATTTGTGTGTGAGAATAATATTTTGATCCTGTCTATTGATATATTATCTGCGGTTGTGAGGTTTTAAATTGAATATAATAATTGTTACTTATGGTTGATTTACTTTAATTTATTAAAGCTTAATATTAACAAATATTAAATATTAAAAATTGGTTTTTTTTTTTAATATCGGATCTACATGATATACGCTTTGTTGGGATATCAAATACCAGATTTTTAAATGGAAAATCAAATCCTTTAAAGTACTTTTAATGGGTCGGTGGTACGAGGGATTTTATTTTCTCAAGAATCTGACGTGCATTATGTGGTAATCTTGCAAAATTGGCAAAGAATTTAAAAAATACCTAAAATAAGATCCTATATTAAAAAATGTATTTGTCATTTCGTTTGCAACACCTCGATTTGTTTGTTGGTAATACCACTAGGTATGGTGAAGGGAAAAAAATTCAGGGGCTGTAATTAATTTTTTTAATAAAAAAACTTGTTCACATTTTAGGTATTTATACCCTACACAACTATGTTGAGTGGCCTCAGGAATTAGTAACGTCGCGTAGTATTGGCCCTAGAGCCACCTTCAAATATACCAATCGTCATATCTCGACTAGCTGAGTCGATATAGACATGTGTGTCCGTCAGTCTGTCCATTATAATTTGTAAACACGCTACAGGCCACAGTTATGGACCAATCATCACGAAATTTTGCATCTAAGACGGGTTCGGACCAAAGAAGTCCCATATTATTTTTGGTAATGATCGGTTAAGATTTATGGGGATGGAGACCCGAGAAGTTGATAATGTAACCCAAAAGGAGACCTTTAAATTGATGCCCAATATATTGATGTACGGATTCGGATGCGAGAGTTATACTTAAACTTTATCGGGATCTATGTATATTATATTGTGTAGTATTACCATTACCACTCTAGAGGGCGGAAATTTTACATTAGGTTCAGTTAATGGTCAAGAGCAATATTTAGAGAATCAAATGGACCCAGACTTTTGAGTGAAAAATTGCGAAATTTGCATACTATGGCGTATATATTTAAGCCTGAAGGATATAACGAAAAGAAGCGGTTGATCCGTACATTGATACCCAATATATTGGAAATGTACCATGATGTTCAGTTCATGATCAAGGACGACACCTATAATTTTCGATGATGATCAGATGATATTTCGGGGATGAAAAATACCGAAAATATTACTTAATTTATATCTTGACAGTTATAACACAGTTATAAACCGAACATAACAAATTTTCTATGAGGAAGACGATCTGACCAGCTTATTAACCAGTTTATTCGAATGGCTTTCATTATCATGAATAGCAGGTCAAATGATTCCACAGAGGAGCTGTTGACTTCTAATCGGTCTAAAGAGTGCAAATATATATTACCCAGGCGCGAAATATTAGATCCGCAGAAAGTGAGCGCCCAGTGGTAGTTGTGTAGGGTACCATAAAGTGAGCGACTGTGCTTCACCACTCACTGCTTCTATTGTGGAAAATTTGTCAATATATAGGCCCCACTAAATTTTCGGTGTTTTGGAGGATCTAGAAGAATTTTTAAGATGGTTGTATGTAGTTTAGTATTTTTTACATAGTCTCCATATAAAGGTGCTTTCTAGTGCCCAAAATAAGGTGAATGATATATAAAGGTCAATCTTGAAGAATATAACGAATTTCATTAGACCATTGATACGCATTTAGAGCATCAAATACCAAAACGGATTAAAACCACTTGATAAAATTAATATTGAAGATTATTACTATAAAATTGTAAAGAAAAATTAGTTTTGCTGAAAATTTCTCCAGCCTTTTGTTTTCTAAAGAAGTATAGATTAAGATTTGAATTAAGATTAAAAAGAAAAGAGTTTCTGTTTTCGCTCAAGAGAAATTTAGTAAAGAAAGTGAAAAATAGTATAGATTTCAAAATACATAAGAAAATACTTTGAAAAGTGGAATATGAGAGAAGAAAAAGAATAGTTACTATTGCAATTATTATTGTATTACAAAGAAGAATAAAAAGACAGAACAGTAATGTATGAAAAAAATTTAATTATTTCATCATTAAAATAATAGTTCTATGTAATTAATTTATAAATACATAATTAAAAAATAAATATTTATTAAATCGTAGTAACAAAAAACGTCTACTCATATTGCAGATAAACTCATTATGTCCCAGGTAACCCAAAATAAATTTCATGGAACAAATTATATACAATTCGTAGTCCTAATTTAGATTAGGAAAATTTTACTTGCGGCACTCTTATCGTTCTTTTTTAAACTCGCTTCATGCTTCTATTCATGGCAATTCGTTTAAAAAAACATTTGCTTTTATAAATTTTTAAATTTTATTTTATTTATTTATTTATTTTTTTTTTGATATAAAAATTGAACAATACCAAATTAAATTAGGCATGGATTTTGTTGCACACAAAAATCTATTTTTCTATTTCGTCTATTGGCATTTTTAATAATTATTCTATTTTGACAAATATTTTTTCACATTTTAAATTTATTTAATTTTTCACAATTTTTCTCTCTCCTACTAACAAAGAGTTGCCGCAAGTAAACTTGTCTTATCTAAATTGTGGCTTAGATTGAGTTCCTCACTTTTAAAATTTCTTTTACCAAAAATCGATCTAAGAAAGACTTAATTCATGTAATTTGCTTCATGAATTCACTTGAGTGTCTACAGGGACTTTGCATCAGACAGTGGAATTATAACTGAATCTTTGTATATTTGGTAACAAAACTATTTCCAGAAAGTCCAGGGTCACAAGTTTTGTCCTGTGAAAATATAAAATGTACTTTCTTTATTTCATAAAATACATACATTTCATTTCATATTTTCATAGAACTGGAATTAAGCCCAAAAACTTTCAGCCTGTTTCTGTAAAATTCGAATTGAATTCGAGTGATTTACTAACAAAAATAATTTGTTAGCATCCCACTCGATATTGTTCATTTTAAATTTTACACCAAATAGTTTGTATTTTTTGTTACCAATTTTTGTTGAAAATTTTAAGTTTATTTATATACAGTAAAATTGTTAATATTTTAATAATTCCCCAAGGTTTGCTAGTACGAATATAACATAATATATTTGTTTAAAATCTGCTTAAAATGGAAATTCAAATCCCATACCAGCGTACTGAATACATTAAATTCATTAGTAATATTTTTACGAAATCGACAAAATATAAAATGGAATAATCATAAACAACGTTTTATTTGCTTTTTAGTAAAAATAATTCAACCGGCATCATTAATATTTTAATATCCCATTTCTGTAAAATTCGAAACAGAAATGGGCTGTAAATATCAAAAAACTGTGAAATGTCACTGTACTTTAAAAACGAAAAATTCTAGGGAATCATTAGCCAAAATTGTATTATTCTTTTCAATTATAAAACAGGCCTTTTACATCGCACTTCAAACCCGAAAATAGTGCCGATAGAAAAGTTATTAATTTTTTTAACAATTTTTATTTTCAGTATTTCAAATGGTCCATGAACTTATTTAAATACTGAAGCCTTTTAAATATTTTGAGAATGGTAAAAAGTTTCACTTACTTTAGTACAAAAATGTTAAGGAGATTCTTTAGTCAATGATGTATTTAAAAATCGGAAAGGGATTGTAATAAATGATTTTTCCTAATGCCCAAATTCAGATAGATTGAAGTATACAATTTATTTCACTATAAACTTTATGTTGTAAATATCAAACAATTTGAAATGTCACAGTACTTTAAAACTCAAAAATTTTAGAGATTCTTTAGACAAAAATGTATTATTTTTGAATAAAATAATAAGCCTTTATAAGACAGGCCCTTTTTCTATCGCACTTCATCTTCAAAACCGAAAATAGTGCCGAAAGAAAAGTTCTTTTGAAAATTTTTATTTCCATTATTACAGATGGTTCATGACCTCATTTAAATATTGAAGTCATTTTAAATATTTGAGAATGGTAAAAAGTTTCACTTACTTTAGTACAAAAATGTGAAGGAGATATCCAACGCTTTTTTTAATAATTGTAATGCTATTTAAAAAATATCAAAAATTCAAAATGGGACAGTACTTTAAAACTGAAAATTTTCTGAGATTCTTTAGTCAAAAATGTATTTTTTTTATAAAAATAATAAAAAGCCTTTATAAAACAGGCTCATTTTTCTATCGAGCTTGTTTTCAAAACAGATACAATTGGCAATAGAAAAGTTACATATTTTTACTTTAAAAAGAAAAATTATTTTCAGTATTACAGATGGTTCATGACCTTAATTTAAATACTGAAGCCTTTTAAATATTTGAGAATGGTAAAAAGTTTCACTTACTTTAGTACGAAAATATTAAGGAGATTCTTTAGTCCATGATGCATTGAAAAGTCGCTCAAATTAAGAGAGCTTGAAGTATACACTTCATTTCACAACAACTGCTATTTGGTAAATATCAAACAATTTGAAATGTCACAGTACTTTGAAATCGAAAAATTTAAGGGATTCTTTAGTCAGAAATGTATTAAAAAGCCTTTATAAAACAGGCCTTTTTCTATAGCACTTGATTTTCAAAATAGAAAATAGTGCTGATAAAAAAGTTATATACTTTTTATTTAAAATTTTTTTCAGTATTACGGATGGTTAAATATTTGAGAATGGTAAAAAGTTTCACTTACTTTAGTACGAAGATATTACGAAAATTCTTTAGTCAACGATGTATTAAAAATAATAATGAATCCTAAGAAATATCCTTTTTTCTACAGCACTGGATGGTAAAAAGTTTCACTTACTTTAGTACGAAAATATTAAAGAGATTCTTTAGTCAATGTTGTATAGAAAACTCGCACAAATTAAGAGAGCTTGAAGTATACACTTCATTTCACAACAATTGTTATTTTGTAAATATCAAACAATTTGAAATGTCACAGTACTTTAAAATCGAAACATTTAAGGGATTCTTTAGTCAAAATTGTATTATTTTTATAAAAATAATAAGAAGCCTATATAAAACAGGCTCATTTTTCTATAGCACTTGATTTTCAAAACCCAAACTAGTGCCAATAGAAAAGTTATATACATTTTATTTAAATATTTTTTTCAGTATTACGGATGGTTAAATATTTGAGAATGGTAAAAAGTTTCACTTACTTTAGTACGAAGATATTAAGGAGATTCTTTAGTCAATGATGTATTGAAAACTCTCTGAAATTAAGAGAGATTGAAGTATACACTTCATTTCACAACAATTGTTATTTTGTAAATATCAAACAATTTGAAATGTCACAGTACTTTAAAATCGAAACATTTAAGGGATTCTTTAGTCAGAAATGCTTTATTTTTATACAAATTAATAAGCATTTTGTAAAACAGGCCTTTTTCTATAGCACTTGATTTTTCAAAGTAGAAAATAGTGCCGATAGAAAAGTTATATACTTTTTATTTAAACATTTGTTTTTTTCAATATTACAGATGGTTAAATATCTGAGAATGGTAAAAAGTTTCACTTACTTTAATACGAAGATATAACGAAAATTCTTTAGTCAACGGTGTATTAAAAAATTATAATGAATCCTAAGAAATATCCTTTCTTATTTCAAATTTATAAGCGTTTGTAAAACAGGCCTTTTTCTATAGCCCTTGATCTTCAAGTCAGATAATTGTGCTGATAAAAAAGTTATATACTTTTTATTTAAATGTTTTTTTTTCAGTATTACGGATGGTTAAATATTTGAGAATGGTAAAAAGTTTCACTTACTTTATTACGAAGATATTACGGACATTCTTTAGTCGAAGATGTATTAAATAATAATAATAATGAGTCTTAAGAATTATTTCTAAAACTCAAATTCAATTAGGTCGAAGGAAGTACTGCATTTTACAACAAATGGTATTTTATAAATGTTCAAAAAAATTTTTTTTTTGAAATTTCACAGTACTTTAAAACAGATTTTTTCCGAGACTGTTAGTCAAAAATTAGTATTTTTAAAAAATATACTACTTCATTTTAAGATAACAATAATTGTCGAAAAAATGTATTGCCAATAATATAAAAGAATGCGTTTTTAAAAATGGAAATTTTGTACTTCACTTTAGTACTAAAATTCGTCCAAGATTCTTTAGTCATAAATGTATTTGTTTGAAAGTAATAAGCCATATATAGAAGGCTTATTCGAGGAGAAATCATTTGCTATAGGAAACGAACAAATAATTTTTTTTCGAAGTGGAGAAATTTGGAAAGAAGGAAATGTTTTCAGCTATTTTTCCGTTCTGAAATGTAAACCTAATGTTTTATTGGACGTAATAATGCTACGATCCATCACTTTTAGGGTACCAAATACAAATCGATGCGGGATTTTTCAAATGCGTTCTTGATCGATCGTTTTATAATTTTCAACTTTTTATACCTTTCACCAGAAGGAGACACTTAAAATCGATCGGGTCATTTATATGGTGGCTATGCCATGGTAAATTGCTTCCAAACGAGAAAACGAAATTCTAATCTATGTACTCTCAGGTTGGAGAATTGGCCTAGAACCTTGAATATACCGAAAATGATATATTACGGTTGAAAATGCGTCTGAAATCCTAAAAATATAAAAAATTGAGATTTGAAACATAATGTCAAACTAAAATATTAAGTCAGAGCCAATTTGTTTGAAAAACGTGCCAGCGGGAGATACCCTGAAACTTGGGTCAATATTAATAATTTGTAATACGGAGATGTGTAACACAATGAGAACCCCAAACACAAAATTACCGCCAATTCGGTTGGAAAATTGTGTCAAAAATCCCTAGAATACCGAATATTGGGGGGTAGTGTTATATGGGGGCTACCCTGAAACTTGGATCAATATTAATCATTTTTAGTCTCCGATTAATGTTTCGAGGTGTTGCAAATGGAAACCACTTTTTTTTAGAGGTTATACAAACTTGAAAAATACAGCAAGGGCATTTAAAACCCCTGGATATGGGGTCTATACCAAAACATTAACCTACATTGAAAAATTTCTCCGAGGGCCCCATGGGACCATTATATGGGGACTATGCCCATACACGGAACTATATGTCAAAATGCACCCACTTTGATTAAAAAATACGACTTGAATTTTCCACTGAGAACCATACTGTCGAAATCCGAAATATAATAAACATTTTTGGGACGTAATGTTACCAGCATTGTCAAGCTAAAATTTTGACAATTACAATTACCTATTTGGAGGTCTGAGAACGAAATTCAAAATACAGTCATTTCGGTGGAAAAACTTTGTGAACGACTATTTGCAGGTGTGACAAACGCAAAGAATAATAAATATTTCGAATAAATTTATGTTATTCTCACACATATAACGGCTTTTGCATTACCCAGCAAACTTTTTGGGAGACACCTCGTAAAACGTTCCTCCGAAATATATCACATCGACTTTTATGTAACTTTTTCAATTTACTTCTCTTCCAATGGAATTTATCACACAAACAATTACCTTTGCTTTACCTTAAAAATGGCCACCATTTACATTAAATATTTATGGAAATTTTTGTTTTGCTTAAATTCTAATCACTTTTATTCTTATCCTCCCCCCACGCTTACCAAGGTCGCCATACCTGTGCAGCAGCCGCCGAGCCATTAAGCGAATGATGAGGTTCATAACCTTTTTCACGTAAACGTTTACGTTCGAATATTTGATGGCGTATTTTTAGTAAAATATCACGTTTGCCATTATTATGAGACTGATGTTGTTGTTGCTGTTCATCGGACACATCTTGGTCTATTGGTTGTTGGTGTAGACGTTGATATTGTTGACTGTGTTGGTGATGGTGTTGCTGCTGTTGTTGTTGTTGGTGATAGGCAGTTGTTGAAATATTCATGGCATTTATATCTGGTGAAAGGCGGGATGATAGAATGTTGTTTGTTGCATTCAACAGTGACAGTTGTTGTTGCCGTTGTTGTTCTATAATCCTCGCATGACTCAATAATGGTATGGCTTCATTTTGATAGCTAAGCTGACTTCTTCTACTCCTTACCGCAAACACATCCTCATCATCTGCGTGTTGATTATCATAAAACGTTTCATGTTCCATATCACTGCTGTGCTGACTGCCTCCCTCATCAGCATTGATTTCGTCATCATCATCGTCGTCGTCGTTGCTGTCGTTCATCGATTGAAATTGGAAATTCTTTTGGGTTTTTGTCAATTTTTTAGGACTCTGTTGTTGTTTGTGTAGATTTTTCTAAATCACAGAAGAGGAAAAAAACGAAACGAAAAGAGATAAACAAAACAAAATTAGCATGTGCTGGTTGACATTTCATTATGTGGTTGGTATTTTCCAATAATAGCATTCAAAAGGCTATACCGGTAAAGTGTGTCAGATACATACATTCGTATATATATGTATGTAGGTAGGTACATATGTTGATTTGTTTGTTGGCTTGTTTTGTTTGTAAATACTGTGCCGTAGAATGTGGTGTTTGGTATTTATGTGGACTTATGTAAAACGTATATAAATATAGACATTGTTATTTTAATAACAAACTAATTAAGTCTTGTTCTAATTATATTTAGTTTTTTTTTTATAATTACAAAAAACGTAAATAAAGAAAAACTAAACAATTTATAGAGTATATATTTTTAGACCGTTTAATGCAAGGTATTGAAAGAGAATAACTCAGAAAATATTTGAAGGAAAAATATTGATATAAGAGGGTAGAGGAATAAGGACTGTTCCAGTATTTGGCAATTGCTTAATAGGAAAATATATTTAAAAAAAAAAAAAAAAAAAAAAACTTTTGAAAAAAGTGTCCTATTTTTACGAAGGAATTAAACCACAATATGACTACACCTGGTTCTTAAAATGCGTAAATTCGAAATACAGCCATATTTGTTTTTGAATCACGATAGAGGGTGCAATGTTTACGATAACAGCTCTATTACTACTAGGTCATTTGGTATCAACAACGGGATAATTCGGTCTCCATATTTTCTGAATTTTAAGAGTCCTAACCGCACTAAGCTGAATTTATATAAATTTTCGATTTTTACATATGATTGCTATTTTGTTCGGTATTGAAAATATGATTATAGGTTGGGGGAAAAAGTCAATTTTTCATTTATTTTTTCTTTTTTTGTGTAAATGGTTTAAACCATTTATGGACGATTTTTAGCTCCTGGTCGATGTTACCACTGCCGGTCAATTTAGATTATTTCTCCGATTTTATCGACATTTTCGACGACCGGCCTACCTCTGCGAGGTGCATCTTTAGCATCAAAAATTCCTGAACGGAATCTACAAAACCAAAATTGCAACAATCGGAAAAACTGTAGATTTGTATTCAAAAGCCTATATATATCCTACCTAAGGAGTGGTTGATATAAATTATATTGCTGTATGTACTCGTATGTGGGAGTTATACGTAAATATATAGAGATATCTACCTATTCTGATTACCATTTCGGATATGAATGTCTTATGTCGTAAAGAATGTCGGAATGAAAATCTTATGGCGTAAATGTTCAACCCGGGAAAAATATTTGGAAAATACGCCAGGATAAGAAAAAGTAGCTCTTGATTACAAATCGGTCATGTGTCATATGGTTGGGCCGTCCGACTATTCTGCTCCGCACAATGGGTTTTTTAATAGTTTTGGATATTATTAGGCATTAAAATTGTTCACAAAAAATCCGAGATCTTGATATTTCAGATACGTCTATTTTTTATAATCTTTAATACTACCCCCAGGATGTTCGGCATTGATGATTGGGAAATATCGGCCTATGTTTTGAAAATCGGACCTCCGGAATTGCAAATTCCTAACGGTACCTTGCAAATTCCAATATTTTGGAAAGGTTGAACACGTTTTGTTACTGAATTGGCTCTAATTTTATATTTTAGATTCTCATAGGCTAGAAAATCGCATTACCAAAAATTATGAATATTGACCTAAGTTTCGGGGAGGCCGCTACATTACGATACCACTCAAATTGTAGTATTTAGGGGATTATTCCACACAATTGTATGTACATTGATATTTTGGGTTCTCAGTGGGCGGCAAAAATTTTTACCAAAAATTAAAAAATAGGGCTCACTCTTCAGTATAGCTACCATATAGAGGTACCTCCCAAATTCCGGCATTTTGTGGAGTTCGGAAATGTTATTCAACCAAATTGATATATCATATTTTTAATTCTTATTGGATAGAAAAACTCTCCATTTAAATGATCAATATTGGTCCAAGTTTCATTCTACCCAGAATTATTAATATTGGTTAGCCTAGCCCCTTTACAACCGAACCTCCCAAATTTTGGAATTTATGAGATTTTTAGCATTTTGGGCACACTTTCAACCGAACTGGTGGCAATGGATGAATATTTTGGATTCACATTGGAGCTACCATGGGGGGTTACCATAAAAAGTGAGCAAAAACATTTTCATTAGAGTCCATGTTTTGACATAGCCCACATACGCGAAATTTTCGGTACCGGTAGTGTCTGCATTGTGGCATGTAGTTTTTCATGGCAGCCATGTCATAGCCCCCATATATAAGAGTCGCGATTTATTTTCGGTATTTTGAATATCAACCTCATGCTGGAGGGTATAAAAATAAATTTTAGTAGGTAATAGTTTTAGAACAATATAGTCATAGAATATTTTTCTTTGTTTTAAACGTTAGTGTTAAAAGTAATAGTTCCGATTTTTTTATGGTGTATTTTCCAAGTGACGATTTTGATCATTTTTAAGGCCCTCAAATTACAGAGTACCTTTAGGGGTTAATTTCTATCTGGCCCTTGCAAGATATTGTCTTTAAAATAACATATATGTTCCCGAAAACTGCAACTCTGCGAAAAGTCCCTGAGATGGTCTTGAAACCGGACATTTTTTTTAAAGATTCGTTTAAGGAGTCTAAGAAAATTTGATAAACATTAAACACTCGCCTATGTACAAGATCCTATTAATGTTTTCGTTTTATGTTTATTAAAATTGTTAAATACTCTGTTTATTACAATAAAAAATGCTTCATATATATTTCGTTAATGTATAGGCATTACAACTTTTAAACTCTTTTCAAACAGTGTTGTGGTATCCTTTTTTGCATGGAACAGTCCTTATTTATATTTGCTATACTCTCCTCAACATGTATTCTCTCTCATCTTCGCTCAGTAACTTACATTTCTCTTGGATTTTTCAGCTAAAAATTTACACAATTGCAATATGTGCTCGGCCGTGAAACGTTTTTCACTTTCCAATTCGATTTTGCGCATTGTGCGATTATTGTTGTCGTTGTTGCCAGCGAAACTGTCAGTTATGACGACATCCTTGTCATTTGCGATGACATCACAGACGCTATGATGGCCGGTATTCATCTTTGTGGTTTCCGTTGTTTGTCGTGGCGTTTGTGTTGTTGTTATAGCTGTTGTCGTTGTTAATAAAAAACACTTTTCACTTTTCTTTTTTGTTTTCGATGTTGATGATTTGGCATGTATATCTGCACTCAGACTTTTATGTTTCATTAATTTATACATAATACCCATTTAATAGAAATTATTTGCTAATATTTATAATTATTTTTAAAACACTTTCTTCTTTTTTACGTTTCTTTTGTTTTTATTTATTTTGTTTTTCTTTGATTATAATATATATTATCCAATGTTAGAACGTTTATTCTATTCCTTTTGTTGTTATAAATATTTGTTTGTTGTTCTGTTTTTTTTTCTTCAACAAAAATAAAATCACAAATATAGTATCACATACACATGTCACACAGACTAGCTAATGAAGAACAAATTAATAAGGAAAACCAAAAGTCTTTAAAATCTCTCTAGATATTGATGTTCACTCCTTGAATACGTTTCTTGTAATGATCATGCCGGGGTTCCTGCCTATCTACTTATACTCAAAATTACATGTGGTGGTGGTGTATGTTTGAAATTTGTGTTTTTTTTTCGTTATTGTGTGTTGTCTGAAAATAACACAAAATTTTCCCGCTCAAAAATAATTTTCCTTTCCTTAGTCGTTTTTGTTGTTGCTTGTGCTTGCACGGCCGACCTCTAGCGAGAGTGTATTACTCTAAATGAAAAGAAAAGAGTGAGAGTGCGGGGAAATTTTGTTTTTGTTGAGCATGCCTTTGGCCGTGTTACGATTTAGCGTGCGAGAATACACTATACGGCCAGTGAAATGTATTTCTATTATGGGGGGATTTTTAAGAAGACACAAGCAAGATTTAATAACTAGAAGGACTGTGGATATTACCTGTGAGAACTGTTGAAATTTAAAGTAATTTTGCAATAGTAAACATGTTCCCTCCAATATGGGAGCAAGACTTTTATATGAAGGCTATGCCATGATGAAATGTTTGTAGCGCTATTTTACACTTAATAAAATCTAAAATATAAATCGATAGCAAATTCATTTCAAAAACGTGCCCAATATTCGGAACAATTAAGTAGTAGGGCTATATGGGACCAAAATAAATGTCCAAATTTGTGAGATAACGTTACATTGGATCTGAACAAGGATACAAAACTACAATAAAATATCGAAATTAGAAAGGTACAATAGATGGGGACTACCCTGAAACATAATGTGATATCCAATAAGAGCCTAAAATATTTTTAAAATTATAGCCCGACAATTATAAAATTATACACTTGACATGTCTACAATAGGCTAGCTTTTTATACCTTACACAACTATGTTATAAGGATTTTATAAGGATGGACCAAAACATTATTTTTGTCTGGCCCGGGAATTTGGATCTGTTCCAGGAATAAGCATGGCTCTTTTGAGGAGAATTTGTTAATATTTAGCGGCTCAAATAGATCCAGACTTTTGTGTGAAAAATGACAAAAATTGTGTGAAGGACATATACTCGGTATATACCAGAGGAGTTGTTGACCTTTAAATTGACACCAATTATATTGCCGTATGTGCTTGGATGCGAGAATTATACCTAAAACTTAACAGGGGTGTATGTATTTTGGTATTGTTTAGTATTACCATTACCCCACTGGGGTAGAAGAGGTTCGGGGATGATCAGATGATATAAAGAGGATGAAATGAGCTGAAAACTTATTTGTGTCTCTTTTTTAAGGCCGTTTTAAGACCACAATCATAAGTCGGACATCACAACACAACACATAGGGAATTTAATCTGGTTAACTAATTAGGACAGCTGATCTGATAATATTGAGTAATATTTGGAAAACATGACCTCTAATCTGCCAAGAGGTTGCAAAAATTGCGAAATTTTGCCAAGACTCCGAATATAGATCCACATAAAGTTAAAGTTCCGTGGTAGTTGTGTAGGGTATCATATTGTCGGCTCCGCTCACTGGTTTTAGAGTATTATGTCTTGGTACATATGTTTGTAACAGACAAAAGTAATCGGTATAGAACCATGGTTCATTTTGAGAATATTCATAGAATCACTTTCTGAGTCAATTTAAGCATGTCCGTCTGTCTCCGTCCATGTAGTTTTTAATTCAGTTCAATTCAGTTCATCTATGTACTTCACACAGTTAATTTCGTCCGATCTTCAAATACGATATGTCTATTCTATATACAGGATTTTGTACATATGAGCATCTCTGTATGTACCCAAAGTGGTGAAGTAGATTTTTGAACTTTCCTTACAGGGTTTTCATATAACGGTAATGTATAATTTTTTATATTTTAGACGTATTATAAATTCTGTAATTTGTATTAATACATTCTTAGAGGTTTCGATATAATTCTCATGTATAGGTCCGGACCCATTATTGTTATTGTGGAGATTGAGACGTATTTCACATTTCGGCTTATTGTAGGATGAGTAACAACTTCGCCGAAATTTTCAACGTAGTTCCAGGTTTCTAAACAGAGCCCATATATTTTTAAAGCTGGACTCATTTTCCAACCGAAGTGGCTATAATTTGGTATTATGGATTGTTGTTGTTGGGTAAACAATTTTTTTTCGCAGTAAATCACTGATATATTCTCAGCACTCATATTAGTCTAATACTGCAAAGATTTTCCACCGAAGTGGCTGTAATTTGGCATTCCGGTTTTTGCTTGGTATAAGCGAATAAAGGGCAAAAATTTTCTGGACTTCTGGATGACGTCGTTTTATTCGAAATGTCGCTAAAACTGGTGTCATTATAATCGATATCCACAGCATATCCAAACTTTGACATACCAACAATATAATGCGTGTTTTGCTCATTTTAATTTTTTTTCAGTCTTTAAACTAAATATCGCAATAGCAGCTTTGTTGACCTCCAAATATTCTGCTTAAATGTGGCTAGTAAGATTTTAGATAGGGTCATCAAAGCATGAAATCGATATACGAATATTTTCATCTTTCAATTACACATTTAGCTGATCCTTGTTCTACGTATATCGCTTGGAAAATAAGGCTGGAAATATCAAATACATACATTGGATCGGGTCTAATGTACAACACACATTTCAAAATAAGAATGATTGTAGGCCCATTAAAATATATATATTGGTTGTGCAATCTTTTATGAAGAAAAAATTATAATGGCAACTTTCTACGAAGAGGTATTATATCCTCTAAAAACCAGATTTTGTATTTTTAAGGTTTAAGGATGTAATTCGGCATACCAGATTTTTGGTAGCTGACATACGTCTATGGTGTCAATACAGCTCCATATTTGAACATAGTCCCCTCAAAAAAAAAATTGTTACATTCCAGGTTCCTGGTAAAAAACACTTTCGTCAAAAAATATTCAATATAGGCGAATGTTTGTAAATACATACAGAGATTCCGCTTATTATATTTTTCCAACCATATTGTCTGTAATTTGGTATATAATTTTCTAAGAATGTAAACAACTTGCTAGAGTATATACTTTTATTAAAGGTCCCCTATTTTAAATAAATTTTGAATGTATATGGTGGAGAATATAAAAAAAATTCGTCTTGACGAACTTAACCACGATTTTACTTGTTGTTATTGTCTGTAATTTGGTATTTAATTTTCTAAGAATGTAAACAACTTGCTAGAGTATATACTTTTATTAAAGGTCCCCTATTTTAAATAAATTTTGAATGTATATGGTGGAGAATATAAAAAAATTCGTCTTGACGAACTTAACCACGATTTTACTTGTTGTTAATTTGCGGCACATCCCACAAATATAAGAATGTGTATGATACCATGTTACCACATATGCGACTTTGGTCATTTCCTTACTGGTAGTTTATAGACCCCTAACAAAGATTTGGGATTTTAAAAATATTTTTAAGAACATACCAAAGGCCTGGGGTTTGACATTGTTTATAAGGATCTGAAAATTGGAAATAATACAAAGTAATAATAAGAGCTATGTGATTTCGCAGCACATAACACCCTTAAATTTCTATAACAAATTAATACGGATCTTAATTCATTGACCAAATTCGTGTACCCTACCGTAACGCCGAATTTCGTTTTCCTTTGAAACACACATACACAAAATATACAAAATATTTATCTTCGCATACCAAACATTCGCTGCACTCGCACACAGTCTTTACTCATCCACAACAGCAACCGAACATGTGTAGCACAAAGACGCCTCAATTTTCTCCAACGATTTATTTTTGGGTTGCAATAACTAAATGATTTTTCTGTTTTTAGTTATTGGCCTGAGTGGCATCCACATACGATACAGTGTGAAGGCACCAACATTAGCGTCAAGAGCAACAGCATCAACAGCAATTGTGTTGAAGATCGTTGGGAAACAACAATGCAACAAAAACACACACACAGACACACATTCTCACACATGTTTGTTTCTGTTATCGCATCTAAAAATAAATACAAAAATTGTAATGGCATAAATAACAGAACCCATCATTTAAATTAATATATAAACGCATATTTTTATATAGATTTGTTGTTGCTGGCAGTGGTGGTGTCGGTGTTCTTGTGGGTTTGTTCTGTCTCCTTCAATGTTTTTTGGGCATCCATATGTCTGACTATTTATGCGGTAGAATTATGGATAAGGAAGATAACCCAACACAAAAATAAAATGAAACATTTATTTATTATTGAAACAGGTCTTCCGGAGATATGGAGCAGATGGTGTTTTAAAGAAGAGGGAGTTGGGGAGAAAGGGTGTCTTTTCCTAAAAAAAAAATAATATTTGTCGAAAATCTGTTTTTAAGCAGAGGGAGTGTAATATTTTAATATATTAGAATTCCTAAGGAAATTGTTAATCTTCGATGTTTTGATTATTAATTTAGATAACATTTTTGGGGTGTTTACATAAAGAGGCTTAAAGTGCGCACTTGTGGATAATACGATTTTTTTGGGGGGATAAACTAAAAATAAAATATTATAATAAATTTTACCATTCATAGGCAAATATGAATCCATTTTGTTTCCAATGATCCCAGAGGATATATAAAAAGTGTTTTAGACCAAATCAGTATCAGACAATGGCTGGTGCGAACGATAGCTCAAGATAACTTATATAATGGTATAGAACAAACCTTGATCAAGTGTGGTCCCCTATTTCTTATACATCCCCACAAAACGGCCAATAAATTTTATTACAACCTTATATAGCGTAATATTTTCAGCAAAATTGTATAATAAATTGAGAAATTGTTATTTTTACATTACGCAAAATGTTTGGTGCTGAAAAAATGTGTTTGCCAGGACGATAAAAATCAATTAAATCCAAAGTATGGCTTTTTTGAAAAATATTTTTTCAAGGATCTCTCATAGTATAGACGTGGATACTTAAAAAAATATTCATTCTAGATCCTCTCACAATAAAGGCGTGGCTTTCTAAGCCAATATTTTTTAACCACCTTCCAAAATATAGGAGATTTCTTTAAGGACCTCCCAAAGTATAGGCGTGGATTTTTAAAAACATATTTTTCAAGGACCTCCTATAGTATAGGCGTGGATTTTTGAAACAAAATTTTTTCAAGGACCTCCCAAAGTATAGGCGTGGATTTTTAAAACAATATTTTTCAAGGAATTCCCAAGGTTAGGCGTGGATTAAAAAAAATTCAAGGACCACCTAAAGTATAGGCGTGGATTTTTAAAAAAAAAAATATTTTTTCAAGGTCTTCCCAAAGTATAGGCGTGGATTTTTAAAACAATATTTTTCAAGGTCTTCCCAAAGTATAGGCGTGGATTTTTTAAAAAAAAAATATTTTTTCAAGGTCTTCCCAAAGTATAGGCGTGGATTTTTAAAACAATATTTTTCAAGGTCTTCCCAAAGTATAGGCGTGGATTTTTAAAACAATATTTTTCAAGGAATTCCCAAGGTTAGGCGTGGATTAAAAAAAATTCAAGGACCACCCAAAGTATAGGCGTGGAGTTTTTAAAAAAAATATTTTTTCAAGGCCTTCCAATACTTTTTTAAAGGACCTCCCAAAGTATAGGGCTGGATTTTTAAAACAATATTTTTATCGAGGACCTCCTAAATTATAGGCGTGAATTTTTTCAAAAATATTTTTTCGAGGACCTCCCAAAGTATAGGCGTGGATTTTTTCAAAAATATTTTTTTCGAGGACCTCCCAAAGTATAGGCGTGGATTTTTTCAGAAATATTTTTTTCGAGGACCTCCCAAAGTATAGGCGTGGATTTTTTCAAAAATATTTTTTTGGACCTACGAAAGGCATAATTTTGTTAAAAAATGTTTTTTAGGACCTACGAAAGGCATGGATTTTTTACAAAAGTTTTTAATTTAATATTTTTAAGGACCTACCACAGATGTGGGTTTTCTAAAAAAAGTGTGGGTTTAAAAAAATATATATATTTTAAGGACCTACCAAAGGGGTGGGTTTTTAAATATTATAAAGGGACATACAAAAGGCATGGGGTCTTCAAAATATTATTGATGACTTCACAAAGGCGTTGGGGTTAAAAATATATTTGAAGGATATTCCAAAGGCCCGGGTTTTAAAAAAAATATTTATTTTTCAAGAATCTTACAAGGTTTGCAATTAAAAAAACCCCTTTTGTGGATATCCCAAAGGCTTAGAATTCAAAACAGTACTTTTGAGGACCTACCAAAGGCGGACCTCCCGAGGCGAGGGGTTTAAAATATACATCTTTAAGGTCTCCAAAAAAACGTGGGTTTTCCAAATTATATGTTAAGGACCTCCTGAAGGCTACCAAAGTGTGGGGTTCAAAGAATAAGGACCGTTCACAGGCATGTGGTTTAATAAAAATTAATTATGGTGTTTTGTCTGCAATTTGATATCAACAATACTGATGTTAATATCAACTATACTGACATACGTATTTCTGGGGTGTGTAAATTTCCTAATTTTATTTGTATGTTTTTTCGCTGTGACAACCCTTTAGAGAAAGTGTCCCAAAGGTACTGATTAAACTATTTCCCTCTTGTCCACAAAAATTACCAATTGCTATGAACTTTTTATTTTTGCAGATATTCCCTTGAAAATAATTAAAACCACTAAAAAGGCCATCGTTTGGTTAGGTCAATGCCTAAAGTTATTCTTATTCAAAAATAATCCTTTGATAAAAATTTACTACAAACCCTCAATAAAAGGACTAACTAAATATAATGAACATTTTGTGGTGTGGCTGTGGGTGAACTCGCATAAAGAATTCCCTTGATGTTCTAATAATTACCAACGACGAATTACTCAGTTAATGTAATTATTTTACGGCCAATCCCTTTAAAAGTTTCAAAGTTAAGGGTTGACGAACGAACTGCACCTTATAGTCTAGGGTATAGCAAATTAAACCTGAATGTATGCTATGTGGGGACAACACACAACATTATATTGTAACAAGTAATTTAAATAAATATGACTTAAACCAATAACAAATCGAAAATCAGGAGATGATTGTTTTTTGTTGAAGGACACAATATAATATCTTATGTATTAAATAATTTTCTGTACACATAGTTCCTAATATGCATTCCATATACATTTTGCCCGAATACCATTTATATTTTTTTTTCATATTTGACATATAATAAAAAGAATATCCCAAATATATGTGTATTTCGGATGTACCTATTACAAATTCTTAATATTATTCCAAAATATTTATTTTGTACTTTTTTTTATAAAATTCTTCATATTTTACTTCCCATTACATGGGTAATGCATATGTTTGCACTGCATTCTATTTGTTTACATTCCCCCCAAATACACTGTTGCCACTTAACATTTTATTAATTCTATAAATAATTAACATATGTTTATCTCAGCGAACCAAAACCCTAAATCCAAAGTGTGGGAAAAGAATTTCTACGAATTAATAAAAAGAAAAAAAAACATATGTACACAATTCCGACAAAAACATCAACGAAAGGGAATCACGACAAAAAAACATACACATATATAGTGCCACTTACTTCAAAAAATAGTTTTCCTTCAAAAATATTATCATTCGAGAAAACAACGGACGAACGAACGAAAAAAATTAAATCTCTAGCAATAACAACGTAAAAGGATACGAGGCCACATTTAATTGACAGTCTTTAAACGCCCTTTTAAGTGTGCAATATACGAACAGACACACACACTATTACATGCACTTCGAACTGCAACATGTGAGTGGTATGCCCACTCAAGTGTCATTCACACACGCACCCATTCACTTAAATGTGTGGCTGCCGCTGCGCATGCACAACATCCACCTAATTTCGTATGAGAAAATGTCACATGGATTATCTTAAAGTGTTAACAGAATAGTGTGATTTTGTTGTTTTTCCAATGCAGAGATTTTATTTTCGGATTCTACGAAAAGGAAAATCCATAAAATTCTCAAGCGAAAAAAGATAAATATTAAAATCATAATGCAATGACAGTGATATTTTTTTTTTTGGAAAATACTACAATTTGATATGCATATTGTAAAAAGGGGTCGTAAACCTGTATGACATTTCGATTTCTGGGCTAAGCTAATTCATGTTAACGTTGAAATTTGATACCGTTTAAATTTTTAATATGAAAATTATAAATTATAATTATTAGCTCAAAATGAGGGGTGTATGTTTTCAATAGATAAATTTGAATCGTAATAAAACTATTTAAAACATTGACGACATTTAAAGAGATGACTGATAACCAGTACGGGTTACAATTTTTGATACTGATAATTTTGTTATATCGGCCTACCTTTTAGGATAATTTTTAAGTTTTTGATCACATTTTTGAACCTATGTAGTCATTATTTGTACAGTGATCCTGACTCCAATGAAATTTGGATTGGGGTCAGGATTCAGTATAAGAAATAAATACTTATGGGTACTAAATGGTACTAAATTTGGTAAAATTTGTATTTTAGGTGAACCAATAGAGCTAGAATCATGAAATTTGGAGTCAGGATCACTGTTGGGGTGCAATATTGAGATATGTAGGAAGATTTACAAATTTATACTAATGTGTACTAAATTGGGTCCAAATTTGAATTGTTGGTTAACCGATAGAGTTAGAATCCTGAAATTTGTATTTATGATCACTGTGGGGGTGTATGTTTAGGTTTGGAAATTCGTACTACTGTGTACTAAATTTGGTACAATTTGAATTGTGGGTGAGCCGATAGAGTTGGAATTCTGAAACATGGATTTAGGATCAGTGTGGGGGTGTAAGTTTGTGGTAAGAAGGAGGTTTTGGATATTCGTACTATTGTGTACTAAATTTGGTACCAATAGAGTTGACGGAGTGTAGAATATATAAAGCAAATGTTTTTTTGTACATTCGAACTATAAGTATGCCAAAAGTACTAAAATATTCTAAATTTGGTACAATTTCGTAGCATGTGAATGGATAGAGTTAGAAACTTGAAATTTGGAATGAGTTGAGATGTAGGGTTTATTTAAGGTGGTGGTTTTGATAGTGTGTACTCATGTGTACGAAAAGTTCTATATGGTACTATATTTGGTACAAGTTTCATTTGGAGATACAAATCGAGCTGGAATCCTGAAATTTGATATTAACATTACCGTCGGATTGGGATATGTACGTAGTACTAAATCGTACTATAATTGGTACAATTTGGATTTGGGTGAACCGATAGAGCGGGAACAATGAAATTTGGAGGCAGGATCATTGTAGAGGTGTAGGATTAGGGCCAGAATTAGGTTTAAGAAATTAGTACTTATGGGTACTAAATTTGGTACAACTGGATTTTAGGTGAACCAATAGAGTTAGAATCATGAAATTTGGAGTCAGGATCACTGTTGAGGTGTAAGATTGTGATTTGTAGGAAGTTTTAGAAATTTATACTAATGTAGGAAGTTTTAGAAATCCGTTTTATTGTGTACTAAATTTGGTACAATTTGAATTGTACCCTGTAAATGTTTCGATTTGCACGAAATTTGGCATAGTGTACGATTTGTGGTGAGTTTCGACAAAATCGGTTCAGATTTAGATATAGCTCCTAAATATATGTTTTCGTCCGATTTTAAATGAATGGTGCACCAAACTCCTATTATTAGTCCGATTAAAATAAAATTTTTGAGACAAGAATTATGTTATTGCGTTTTATTATTATTATTTATTTTTTTGAAATTGGTGCAGATGCAGACGTAGCTATTATATATAGTTCGTTGAGATTAAATTTTGAACAGCGCGACATACTGAATAGCGTTCATCAAGTGTGCTATAAATTGATTTACATATATTTGTCCTTCGTTCAATTTCCTTTGAAGGAACATTGACATGAAATTGTTGGTATACATATGTAGAATATACTCAAACACATATGTAGAATATATGTAGAATATACTCAAAGTGACATCAAGTCGGCCCAGCCCGACTTTACTACTTTCCTTACTGGTTTTAATATGGTTTGGCATATTCCCCACCAATTTTTTATGATTTCATCTGGAATTCTGTTACATTCCTCTTGAAAATTTTTGAAAAACTTTCTGTTGCAAAACTAAATCCCTGCAATCAACTATTGGAAACAATAAAACCATCAATTGTATGATATTAGTGTTTTGAACACCGTCAGCACAGCATTGTACGTAAATATTTACTACATGTATAAAAATAACAATTGAAAGGCCAACTTCTATTCCAATATAATCGTTTTGGTTTTTGACTAAGAAAATATTGTGTACCTTTTGTTATGTTTGTAAATCAATAATTTCGGAATTTCATTATCACATCCCAATGCTGTAGAAAGTCCTGTCATTCGATTCAACGTGCCGGTATAATAGCCAGCCAATAAAATATTGATGTAGAAATTTCTTGTATTCGGGGTTCAAGTGTATTTCATATTTCGTTCAACTGCCGTTTTGTGGCGTTGTTTTTTCTGTTGCTTTGTTACACTAACTGCCACTTGTCAACGGCTACACAGCAAACGTTCACAACCCGACATATCCTTGTACACATCATTCATGCAACATTTCAGTGTGATTGTGCACCGACACTTTGTGTGCAGCGTTTGAGCGTTACAGTGTGGGTGCATTGGAGCATTATTAGATTGTCATAAATATTGAGAGGAGGACAGACAAAAGTGCCATGCCAGACATTATTTTTGGTAACAGTCATAACGAAGTACAAAATCGTTGGTTTGTGTGGTTTTTCCTATACTGGGGTGGTTAGATTCGATATACAAATTGTTTTGTAAGTTTGCTAAGATGGCAAATTGATTTGTCGTTCCCCCTTAATGTTAAGCTTACATTGAACGGTTGCCATGATATGGTAATGCAAGTGTTTCTATGCCAGAACGTTTAAACGGATATTTGATACTACGCTGCGTTGTGGCATTGAAATTCATTTCGATTTAGAGTCGTTATGAAACAGTAATAAGCCATCATAAGAGGGTAGACAAGAAACAGAAGTGTACATGTTATGACAGCCAAATTAAATTTTTAATAAATGAGGTAATAAGGAGACTCTTTAAAGATTGAAATAAATTTTCGAAATTTTGTAATAAACGATAATAGCAATTGTTACAAATTGAAATAAGAGATATGGGGAATATTTTTAATTCTGTTAAATATTAAGTAACTGGAAGAATTTTGATTCAACAATTATAGGAATTTATGCGATAATAATGTTTAAGGTATATTTAGGGGAAATTGAAAAAGAAAACATGTGAAGGATAATTGAAAAAATAAAATTTAAATCGACGTTCATGAGAAATTTATTTTTTATGGAGATATTAATTTTTTTAATTTAAAAATCAGTAAGGAAAGCAGTAAAGTCGGACGTGGCCGACTATATGATACTCTTCACCACTATGGGTATATTAAAAGATGCATCCAAATATAAAGGCCATTAACATGAAATTGGATGAATCGACTTAGATCAATCCATAAACATGTGATTCGTTTGTTACTATGGGACAAAATTATGTAAAGCTAATATCAATCTGGCACCCGTTGAATATTTGGAGCCCAATTAACACGAAGTCGATCGGAAATATATATGTGCTACACATGTACTTCTAAACGCAATTACGTCATTCTATTCTAAAAAAAAAAACATGAAGGGTTTGTGCAACGTATATATGGTAGCTATATCCAAATATGAACGGATTTCAACGAAACTTGTCACAGGTTAGGTTAGACTAATTTATGCACGTTGTGTTCCTAATGGACACCCTAATGCACCATTTATTTAAAATCGAAAGAAAATATATATGGGAGCTATATCTAAATCCGAACTGATTTCAGCAAAAATTGACAAATTGTGTGACAATCGGCCTAACTTTGAGGCTTAAAATCGGGCAATTTTCAGCAAACTTTGCACACATCATTTTAGAGTCAAATAGCGCACTAAGTCAAATTAATAATTAATTTTAAATGTGCGAAAATATATGGGAGCTATATCTAAATATTAACTGATTTTCACGAAACTTAACACACATCATTCTAGACATAATTCAGTACGCTGTGCCAAATTTCGTCCAAATCGAAAGATATATAGGGACTTTGTTACACCATTTACATTAAATCGGTCGAACATATATATTGGAGCCATAACTTAATCTGAACCGATTTTCAAAAAAATACACACATTATTCTAGACTTTATTTAGTGCGCTATACGAAATTTCGTGCAAATTGAAAGATATATGTGGGAACTTTGGTGTTCCATTTCTATAAAATCGGACGAAAATATATATGTGAGCTATATCTAAATCTGAACCGATTTTCATAAAATTTAACACATCTTTCTAGATTTAATTTAGTAAGCTATACTAAATTTCGAAAATATATATTGGAGCTATATCTAAATCTGAACCGATTTTTCCCAATTTCAATAGGGTTCGTCCTTGGGCCAAATATAGGAGCTGTGCCAAATTTCATTCAATTCGAATAATAAATGCGACCTGTACTTTGTTTACAATTTATCACAAACTGACGGACGGACGGACAGGCATAAATCGACTCAGAAAGTGATTCTATGCATATTCTCAAAAGAAAACATGTGTCTATCTCGTTTGCTTTTGCCTGTTACAAACATATGCACAAAGACATAATACCCTGTACCACAGTGTTGTGAAGGGTATAAAAATCTACACCTATGGAAAAATTGAAAAAATATTGTGTAAAGAATATACGCCTGCGGAATTTTTAAAAAAATAATATTTAAAAGCTCTGCGGCTATGGAGATATTGAAAAAATAATTTTTAATCACAATCTTATAAAAAAATCATTCGATCATTCCACAAATACAAATTATTCCTTTAAAATATCCAAATTTCCACACCAAAATTATAGTTTTTAATAAACACACATTTAACCAATGGCCTCATTAAAAACATTGATGTTTTTTTTTAAACCATCTGAACTTCAAGCTCTAAAAATAAGTTTTTTTTTATGAATTTCAACAAAAGCAAATATTTATAAATGTTTCCTCTGGAAGACAAAAATATATATGAAAAAATGGAACGAATTCAAAACAAGCAAATGAAAACATGGAATCCCAAAAATATCGATTGGAAAACAAACAAATGTCCAAAAATAAATGCAGTTGCAGTACCAAAACTAATTTATCATCTAAGAATATGGGTTTTCCGACAAAAATGAAAGAACAAAAAACAACAACACCATATACATGAAAGGGCAAAAATAAAATTAAAACCAAATAAATTCATTTTTGGACTCCAGAAAATGGAATAATGTTGCAATACACATGTCGAACGTCAGTGCGTCAGACAGACGCACAATGCATGCAAGCAGCCAGTCAGTTATAGTCTGTGGCCACATTATATATTGAAACGTGCCTTAACAGCAGCATTCAAATGCCGAAAATATTTATTTTTTGTTTAATGGTTCTAGCATCAGCAGCAGCAACAACATAAGGCTTGTTCCTATTTTAGGGAAACAGTCCCGACGGCAACTACAATATCATCAATTGTACTAAAAATAATTATAATTTATTGGAATATTATCCAAAAATAACACTTCATACTTAAACAAATATGCTTGAGTATACAAATATGTCTATGGCTGTACATAAGTGTTTATGGATGTGTGTGTGTGTGTCAGTGTGTGTCGGAATAGTACTCAAGAGCATTCTCATAAACATTCATATTGCCATAAATATCCTGTTAACGGAACATAAGAGCATTAATATTATTTTTATGCGAAAGGACTGTTGGTTGATAAAAATAGCACTCATCTTGAGATAAGAATGTCTATGAATTTTGTAACATCGAGAAAGGCAAGTGCCTAAGGACTAATTGAATTTAACGAGAAAGTAAAAACATATTATTATGAATTGGGGTTTAATATAAGATTAAAAGATATATAGTACAAATATAAGTACTCGGCATTTAAATATGAATACATTAAATGGAGATTGGTTTTAAAAAATCGTCATACCTAAGTGACCTAAATTGTTTTGTATAGAAAAATATGTTCCCTAGAAAAGGACCTACACTTTGTCTGTAAAAAAAATATACAATTTGTATACCTTCAACTATAATGTGAATTATATATTAAAACTGTCATTCCGCCCCAGTTTCGACAACCGAAAGGGTTGACATTTTTCGGAGCCCGATTTCCACATCGAAGTGGCTGAGAATTTGCATTTTAGTAAAGTAAAAAATATAATTCTAGAAAATTTTCGATAATTGTCAAAGTGGTGCCGGCTGGGCGAAACTTAACGACATTTTAGGTTTAGATTTTTATACCCTACACTAATATGTTGTCAGGGTATTATGGCTTTGTGCAGCCCCAAGTAGCCGCGAAATATTGGTCCTAGACCCACCATTAAGTATTCCGACTAGCTGAGTCGATCTAGACATGTGTGTCCGTCCGTCTGTCCATTATAATTTGTAAACAAGATACAGGCCACAGTTATGGACCAATCTTCACGCAATGTTGCATGTAGGATGGGTTCGGGCCAATGAAGATAAAGATCGGTTAATATTTAGGGGTGAAATTGAACCAAATTTTTTTTTTTGCATGTAGGATGGGTTCTGGCCAACGAAGATAAAGATCGGTTAATATTTAGCGGATGAAATGGACCAAGAACTTTATTTTTGTCTGATTTTCTGGTCGCTCCAGAGGCCGCAATTATGGCCCAAACTTCGCAAATTTTGACGTGGAGAAGCGGATCGGGCCAAAGAATAAGCGCTCCTGTTTTGATAACGATCGGTCAATATTTAGCGGGTCAAATGGACCCTAACTTTTGTGTGAAAAATTAAAAAATTTGTATTCTGTGGCGTATATAATAACTACCGGAGTACATAGACCCGAAAAGTTGATAGTATATCCAAGAGGAGTAGTTGACCTTTAAAGTGATACCATGTACTATGTACATGTATAGAACATGGTATGTACT
>NW_026885812.1:0-71014 GCF_032173495.1 Musca vetustissima | reverse complement strand
AAATATTTCTTTTAGTATTATGTGAATACATTTTTGATGGCCGAAACTCAAAGTGGAATGTATCATCGTTTGAGTGCCATGTCATTCCCAAAGTGCTAGTGACGTCATCATCCAGTTTCATCTCTTTGATCCCATCATCCATTGAAGTCAATTCTGGGCAATTGCTATGCCACTTCGATAGTGAGAATTTAGAGTAAGATAAAATTTCTGATACCTCCTTCTTGATGCGTTGTAAAGAGGCAAGATCGTCAGCACCAGTCACCATATCATCGACATAAAAATCATTTGTGACCACAGACTTCCCAACTTCGTAAGGTTCGGGGAAACGTTCTGCAGCATAATTCAATGCTCTGATGGCCAAATATGGTGCTGAGGCAGTTCCGTATGTAACGGTATTAAGAGCAAAAGTTTTTACCTGTTGTGTAGAGTCATGTCTCCAAAGAATCAACTGGAGTTTCCTATCCTCAGGGTGGACCAAAATCTGCCGATACATTTTGACAATATCAGCTGTCAATCCATAGCGATGACATCTGAAACGAAGCAGGGTGATTAATAAATTGTTTTGGATTGTTGGACCCACCATCATGATTTCATTCAGAGATAATTGAGAGGAAGTACGACATGATGCGTCGAAAACAACACGCAATTTCGTGGAGACACTGTTTGGTCGAAGAACACAGTGATGTGGTATGTAGTAATTAGGGAAACCAACTTCAGCTTCATTCTTCATATTCCCTGAGGAAGTTCGAGTAATCATTTTTTAAGTCTGGATTTTTGTTTAATTTTCTCTCTATGGAAAAGAAGCGTCGAAGGGCAATATCACGGGAATCGCCAAGACAATTTGGATTACGTTTTAGGGGCAGCTTCACCATACGTCCATCATTTGAACTGAGACATTTTTCAGAAAATGCTGCTCGCAATTTTGCTGCTCCAGAGACAATTTCTGACGCTTATTTTCCACCGTATCAATTTTCCAAAGCATTTCCATATTCTTATTAAGTTCTTGGAAAATATTCTCACTTTGCACAAGTGATTGTCTCGGGTATACTTCCCCGAGACAATCCAACCAAAAAGTGTTTTTTGTAAAGTGGGCAAGTTCTCTCCAAGTTTTATCTGACCAACAGACAAAAGTTGGAAGAAAGATTCTGCTCCAAGTAGCATATCAATTCCTCGACGACGATGAAACTCTGGATCGGCCAGGTCTATGTTAGATGGCAAATTAAAATCTTTAATTGAAATGTTTTCATCGGGGTGATATCCGGTAATATTCCGTGAGACAAGAAACTCCAATGATAAATTAAAGTTATTTAGGCGAGATCGAATAGTGGTTTGTGTTTTGTAGGAAACCTTTAATTTCGAAGAACCAACTCCTGAGACATCAGTATGATTTGGACATTTCTTTAAGTTCAGAATGTTACAGAGACCTTCGCTTATAAAATTCACCTGGGAACATGAGTCAAGTAGAGCTCGTCGAAGTTGAAATTTCCCCTCAGAGTCACGAACCAATACTAATGCTGTAGCAAGAATTACATTACTCACTTGAGGGCTAGGTTTGTTTTGAAAAGTACCATGTGTGGCAGCAGAGGGAGGTAACGGTTCTTCTTCTTGAGAGCAAGATGGCTGTTCAATTTGCTTATGTAGAAGCGAATGATGACGTTGTTTACAAAATCTGCATGAATATTTAGAAGGGCATTGTATGTAACCATGCCCTTTTGCTAAACAGTTGAGACAAAGTTTGTTTTGTTTAGCTTGATCAATACGTTGATTGGGAGTCAAAACGATGAAGCGTTGGCAGGTAGTTATCATATGGCCTGATTTCGAGCAATGCATGCAAACGGAATCTTGAGGCACATTTTTAGTTACAAACGAATGTTGTTTTTGATTACTATGCGAGTAATTTGTTGTATTTGGGGTAAATTGTTTTGCTGATCTTCGGCACTGAGCATCCAATTGTTGACAACGTTTGTCCAACATGGCACAACACTCAGTCCAAGAGGGTAATTTAGAATAATCGATGAATTCACCCCATCGTTGTTTTGTCTCCGAATCAACCTTGCTCATAGCCAGATGAATTATGAAAGCGTCACAAATCTTTTCATATGAGCCAAGGGACTTTAATGAACTATAAGGAGCAAAAATCGTATCAACAATATTTCTTAACTGCTTCGGGACAGGTTTATTTGATTTTGGAAGATCGAACATTGTTGTGACATTCTCCAGAAAAATCAAAGTGTCGTTGTCGTACCTCTCTTTTAATCTCCTAAGAGCACTCGGATAATTTTCATCTGTGACTTGGAATGCCTTTATTGTGGCAAGAGCTTCTCCGCTGAGACATGAGAGTAAATGGTTAAATTTTTCCGAAGTGGATATATTTTGGTCATTATGAACCAAATTATTAAAAGTATTTATAAAATTTTTATATTCCAAATACTTCCCATCAAATTTGGGCAATTTGAGGCTTGGTAGTCTGCTTGATGGCGCTTGAGGCAAAACAAAAGACTGATCACCAATGCTTGGTCGTCTGCATTGTCCAATGAGGGTCAAAATACGAGACTTGATTGTGACATAAAGTTCGTCAATTTCAGCTCTACCATTGTCTTGAGGGGACAATCTTTCTATTTGGTTCTGGTAGTAAGAGGCTTGCTTGTAGTATGACTCTATAATTCCCAACCTACATTCCAATTCTGTATGAGACAGAGAGGGATTGGATTCAATTATATTTTTTATCCGAGTCATACTACCCTTAGATGAGCCACGCTGTTGTTTCAGCTCCTCAATTGTTGTATCCCTTTGCGACACTTGAGCTGGTTCATTCATCATAATGTTTATTAATTCAAATATAATTTGGGTATGTAGAAAATGTCTTAACCACGAATATATTGCGTAAGGAGAGCAAGCGAGCAAAGTTTTTTTTTTATATTCCAGCAAAATGGAGAAAGAATTTATGTAGAGTATGTTGTCTCACTCTAATTTTAGTTTCAGCAATGTCGATAAATGCTTACAAAAAACGACGCAAATTTATTTTTTAAAATGGCGTAAATATGGCCGACGGATAAAGGCGGGCAAAAAAATATACCAAATGCACTTGGTTATGCAACAGCAAAAAACAAAAGGTTATGAGGACGCTTCACAAGTATCCTGTCACGGTCGCCAATGTTTGAGGATTGCCTATTTTGACAACCCCGGAATTTGTCCAATATGTAATTAGGCAAACTCCTCACTCAAGGGTTCGGCTTGAGTATGTCAATGTACTTACTCCGTGGGTAAAGTTGACCTTTGTTCCAAAGGGGGCACTCACAATGTTTGTTCCGTCCCAGGGCGCAATCAAATCTTCCTCTCGAGGCAGCAATAATTTTCAATATTTGGCCCAATATTCAACAATCTTCCTCAGAGTAAGCGTTTCCTTCGTGTAAATATTTCTCAAACAGCAGGGAAAGTTGTTTCGTACAGCAGCAAAGATTTCCTCTGTTCGTTGGGTTTCCACTTTAATACCAATTAATTTTTCCACAGAATTGCCTTAATGAGTAAGGCTGTTGGTTTCCAATATAATTTTATTTTCAGGAAAATATATGCAATTTGCTCACGAGCAAGATATTAATTATTTTTTGTTTTATTTAAATATTAATTATTTAATTATTTGCACTATGCAATTTTATCACTCCACTAGTGTGTTGGGTAGTTTCAGTTTTTATTTGCCTTATTCCCGTCACCAATAACTTTTTAATGAAAACAACGTCTTTCTTCTTTGAATGTTTCAAAAGGTAATGTTTTATTGTTTCTAATATTCTGGTATACCAACCAGGATAGCGGGACAATATATTTTTTTTGCAATAAACAGCAGCAGAACGATCGCCAGAGACAGAAAAAAGAAACAGCGATAATATGTAAATAAATGTATGTACGTATGTACATACATTCCTCTGTTTGATCGTTCGACTGTTGTTGCGTGTAAACAACAACAATATGCGTTATTCTCTTTGTGCGGCGAATTCACGTACATCACACAAAGAGGAATAACAAAAAGGGCATTAGGGCGGTTCTCGTTTGGTGTAAATAATATGATTGAATTACAATACCAAAATGAGAAAAACAAATGAATATAATTACAAAAAAAATTAAATAATTTTAGAATAAAAATGTAAAAACATTTTAAACGAAATTAAATGACTCTTGAGTCAAAAATATAATTAAATTAATTTAATAAAATTATTAAAGTGATTTAACAGGGTATATAATTCGAACACATATAGCCTTGTTGATTGAAAACGAAATGAGATCGTACGTGTTTTCTGAGCACGTACAAGTTAAAAAAGAACGCTGAAGTAATATTTAGCGTGTTTTTACAATATTTATTTAAAAAATAAAGTATTTACATTAGTTTTTATAGTACAATTAAAGAAAATAAAAAAGGGCTCATTTTATCAAAAACATCGCGTAACATTTTTGAGATCAATCTGGAAACTTCTCTCTAAATATCCATAAATGTTTATTTTAACACGTTCCAGTATCATTAGACTTTTTCTGCTAGAAACCAGGGCAATTAATAAGCCAGCAGGCATAATTTTTCTTAATTTTGTTGTTAAACAAATTGCAAATTCCAATGAAACATATGTTTTTTTAATGAACACATTTCGTAACATATTGAACACAGCTATGCTTTCGAGCCGCACTTTCGCTCGAAATTGAGCACACCATTTTGCACAACATGGGAATTTAAAAAAGTATTGGAATTCAAAAACTCTCGGAACATATCACATGGGCAATTATTTTAGTTATTATGTAATGTAATTTATATTCGGGATTCTCTTTGGGTAGAAAAAAAACTTTCCTATCTAAAATTATAAATATTGGACCACCTTTTTAGGTAATCTTGGTATTTTGCGAAGTTTAGGCACTTTTTTACAACATAATGGATCCTCATTGGGTAGAATGTCTTCATATGGTAAATTATTATATTGTTCACTACACTGTGGTTCAGCGTATAATATCTTTGTTTGTACCATGCAAAAGGAGACCAGATAGACCCATGGTTCCTTTCGATAATATACATAGAAACACTTTCTGAGTCGTTCTATGCCTGGCCGCCCGTCTGCACGTGAAAAATGTAAACGCATTTAATATCCGAATGAGATGAATTTTGGCACATCTCATTTATTTGTCCCAAGGACGAGCGGTATTTTAATTTATGAAAATCGGTTCAACGTTAAATATAGTTTCATTATATATTTCGTACGATTTTAAGTAAATGTTGCACCAAACTCCCAAGGTTTGTCCGTTTGAGACGAAATTTTGCAAAACGTATCGAATTGAGTCTAGAATGACGTGTTTAAATTGTGTAAATTGTGCACCAAACTCGCAAGATTTTTCCGACTGAAACCAAATTGTGCATTGCGTATTGAATTGAGTATAGAATAGCTTGTGTGAAGTTTCATTGAAATCGGATCATATATAGATATAGCTCTCATAATAATATCTCCGATTTCTCGAAATGCAGCATACCAAGTTAGCTTAAAATCCAACCAGATTTTCATATAGCTGTTATATAAGTTTTACTTTGCGATGTCATCCGATTAACATGGGAAATTGCATGATTTCACAATAGCTCACTCAAATTACATTTAATTTAGAAACTTTTCTGCAAAATAATTTATGTATAGGTGCACTTTTTGATAAAAATCACATTTTCCGATTTTCAGTTTATTAAACTTGTATGACACAATTTTCTCGCAATAATTTTGCCTGTATATATCCCAAAATAACGTTGCTGTTCGATGCTGTGGGCGCTATAGCGATTACATGTTATGTACACTGATTTACATTTGTAACATATATCTTTTGAAATATACTCAATACAGAAGTTTTACACATCTCTTGTTCCTCGAACACATACACACATGCACACACAAAACCTTTACTGCACAATATATGTTATGTTTGTATTGTTGACATACTACATAAATACATACATGGGCTGTAAACATGATTGGTATGCAAGTGAAAAAAATTTCTTCTGGGAAATATCAATTCATATTTTGCGAATATGTATGCATACACATTTTAAATAATTCCACACTGCTTTTAAAAGTAAGTTTGCCATATCTTTATAGAGGATATAACATAGAGGATTTATATATATATATATATGTCTTTTGTATAATTTTTTCCCCCAACTGTAATTTCAGTCGCCCTATTTCCCATCGTTTATTTTTATACCCTCCACCATAGTATGGAGGGTATATTAGTTTTGTTTTTCCGTTTGTAACGCATATATAACGTATATATATTCTTGATCAGCGTAAAATTCTATGACGATCTAAGCATGTCCGTCTGTCTGTCTGTTGTAATCACTCTAGCGTCTAAACGAATTGATATAGATCGCCAAAATTTTGCATAGAGTCGTCTTTTGTCTGCTGGCAGGTCAAGTTCGAAGATGGGCTTTATCGGTCCACGTTTAGGCATAGCTCCCATATAAGGGTACCCCCCATATTTTCGGTATTTTGGGGTTCTTGAGCGCGTTTTTCAATTGAATTCGCTGAAATTTGGTACATTGGGTTCTTATTGGGTACTCAATGTCTCCACAAAAAATTATAAATATAGGTCCACTTTTTTTGGTAGCCCCCATATAACGGTACCTCCTAATTTTCAGTATTTTGGGGGTTTTTAACGTATTTTTCCGCCGAATTAGCTGTAATTTAGTATTTTGAGTTCTTAATAGGTACCAAATCTCTCCACAAAAAATTATGAATATAGGTCCATATTTTCGGATAGCCCCCATATAAGGGTACCCCCCAAATTTCGGTATATTTTTCAACCGAATTCGCTGAAATTTGGTATTTTGTAGTCGAATATGGTAACAAATTTCTCTACAAAAAATTTTTAATATGTACCCCTTTTTTGGGGTAGTCCCCATATAACCCCTTTTTTATATAAAAAATTTGTTCCGCGTTTTGGTTCTAAAACTCTGTTGTAATATATCACCTGTGGAGGATATCGAGATAAAAAACTAGAACATAAGGTTCGATAATGAACTATATATGAACTATAACCCGTATTTAAACCTAGCCCCTGTGTGGGAGGTACCAGAAGGAGTGGACCGATATTCCCTATCTTCGAATTTGAACTAAGTTTGGAAAAAATAATAAGATTGGCAAAGTTTGAATGAAATGTAAATTTTCTGAAACGGATTTGGTCCAAAGAAACATGGGGTCTAGAACCAATATTTCGATGAGGCACATTTTCATGGTGTAAATTGTATACACCCTCATTAGCCATAAGGCTGAGGGTATAATTATCCATTAAAAATTTCTGAAATTTGTATTATAGTTTACATAGAAATGTCGGTATAGGTCCACTTTTTGGTATGTTCCCTATATTTTCATTTCTAGTACCTGTCAGTATATCTATGGTGGAGGGTATCCAAAGTTCGGCCCGGCTGAACTTAACGCTTATTCCCTTGTTATGTTTATCATTTATGAATTGAAACTGACGAAATTTGTTAATCAAATGTACCCACAAAATGTATAGATGAAAAACTCATACTACACGAAATCTATGTTGTACGAAACACATTCATGTTGTTGCTGTGTTTAAGGTATATTATACATATATATTCAATATAACATGTTATATTATTGGTATGCTGGTCCAATTGTATTATTTGTCTATTCAATATAATAGAGATTTGTGCACATGCTTCCACATTTTATTGCAATTTCTCGTCGTTTCTATAAATAAATATTTGGAATCAGCAATGAAAAATTTTAAAAATAACATCACAAACTGCCACAACTAGAAATATAAGATTTGAATGGCCAAGACCTAACCTATTTTTATTATGGTCCAAAATCGATTTCTGAAAAAAAGTGACTTAAGGGGATCGTCCCGATTCTCGGTTTCCAATATTTGAATTATGGTCCTCTATTTCCTCTACCAACACTAATTCAAAAATTTCCCTTTCAATTTTCAAATGAAAATCTCAAAAACTCTTGAAGATATTTTCGATTTATTGTGTCAACATAAAGCACCGGCAAAAGTTATACTCAAACTTTTTTTTTGTTAATTAGAAAAAATACAAAACAGTAACAATAAAATTATCCCAATTCGTCCTTTAAGGCTTCAAGTGCTTATTTTCAAGTTTACAAATCCTCAATGTAACGCACGTCCAGCCGGTTGAAAATCATAAAAATTTGAAATCGAGAATGGAGGGTCGCCTTCAAAGGTCCCTTCAAATAATTGAGCTCGCAATATCTAAGATAGAGCCTTGGAACTTTGCACACGCATTGCTACTGTTCGTTGGATGCTTGGTAAATATTATCGTAATACATAAGCCCACATTTGTATACCATTCAAAAAATCGGTTCAGACTTAAATATATCTGCCATATATAGTTACCTCCGATTTTATGTTAATGGTGCACCAAACTACCAATATTGGTCCGATAGACACAAAAAATTGCACAGCGTACTGAATTAGGTCCAGATTGATTTGTGTGATGTTTTGTTGGAATGTGTTCAGATTTAGATATAGCTTCCATATATAGTTAACTCCGATTTTTTGTATAGATGGTGCACCAAAATCTCAATATTGGTCCGATAGAGACAAAAAATTGCCCAGCGTACTAAATTGGGTCCATATTGATTTGTGCGAAGTTTTGCTGGAATCGGTTCAGATTTAGATATAGCTCCTACATATATAGTTACCGCCGATTTTATGTAAATGATGCACCAAAATCCCAATATTCGGTCCGATTGAGGCAAAATTTTGCACAGAGTACTGAATTATGTCTTGATTGATGCATGCCAAGTTTTATTGGAAATGTTTCAGATTTCGATATAGCTGCCATATATAGTTTCGTCCGATTTTATGTAAATGGACTACCATACTGCCAATATTTTTCCGATTGGGACAAATTTTTGCACAGAGTACTGATTGATGTATGCGAAATTTTGTTGAAATCGGTTCAGATTTATATATATATATATATAGTTCCGTCCGATTTTAGGTAAATGTAGCATCGTACTGCCAATGTGTGTCCGATTAAGTCAACATTTTGCACAGTGCACTGAATTAGTCCCCGATTGATTTATAGGATGTTTGGTTGGAATTGGTCCAGATTTAGATATAGCTCCCATATTCCAGGTCCGAGTTTATGTAAATGAAACAAAAATGAGACAAAATTTTGTTTTGTTGAAATACGTTCAGATTTTAATATGGCTCTCACATATATACTTTAGTCCCATAGATCCTGTTCTATTTGCACGATATTTTGTTGTTGAATTCGGTTCAGATGTAGATATAGCTGCCACATACAATTGATGCAAATGGAGGAGCCTACGTCTGTTCAATTTACATGAAATATTGCATAGAGTATTGGATTGAAGTCGTTTCAAGTTTAGATATAGCTTCCATATATATTTTCATTGGATTTCACTTAATGTTCCACCAAATAACTGTTCCACCAATAACGTATTATTAGGACAACGGAACCTAGTATACATGTGTATTGAATTTCGTATCGAGATAAACTTTGGATAGCGCACTGTGCTGCGGTTGCTCAAATACCTCCATTTATATATAACACCATATATATTTTGCTCGATTTCATGCAAATGATTGACATTCAATTTTTCATAAATTCCAGAATGGTATGTGGATGAGTAGATTTCGTCCGATTACATTTCAATTGCCACCCAAAGATGCTATGTATATGTACATATGAGCATCTCTTGTATGTACCCAAAGTGGTGAAGGGTATCATATAGGCGGCCCGTCCGACTTTTGAACTTTCTATTCCTAATTTGTTATTTTGGGTTTTCATTGGGCGAGCGAATCCTTATCAAAAATGATCAATATTGGTCCAAGTTTCAGTGAAAATTTCCGTTCCTCTATAACTCATTGGTTAACTTGATCTTATGTCTGATGTTATGAACGAAAACTCTACAATTAACAGCAGTAGCGGAAGTTGAAGAATTTAATCAAGTTTAAAATAACCATTTTATTGTAAAAATATTACATGCTACTTTACAAATTCTACTCTCGCTTACAAATGGAATTACACATACATGCACACCCATCGCACATGTAAATACACAAGTGAATGTAGAACGTGAAATAAAACGAGAAAAAAATCAAACGTATTGGTAACACCTTTTTGTCGTTGCGTGGTAACGAAAAGCAAACATTCAACATTGAATGTTGACATAGATATAGGAAAAAAACTGAGAAGAAAAAAACCATCATCAATGTGTTTGGTCTGTCCGGAATGTTTATACCCTTCACATTAAAATCTACCATCATTAAATCCATTTTCGGATATATTGTAGATTTTAATGTTCAAACACAAATGGTCAACTCTTTAATAAAAAAAAGTAAGGGAAGTTCAAAAGTCGGGCGGAACCGACTATACGATACCCTTCAGCCCCTTTGGGTACATACAAAGATGCTAATATACAAAATATCCTGTCAATAGAACAGGAGTACCATTGGAATGGAATCGAACGAAATTAGGCATGTGATCAATATAGATATTGAAATCTATGCAAACTTACATGTGGTGACAAATTATGTATAGTAGCTATATGTAAATCTGGCCGATTTGAAGCTTGACAATCACCAACTTTGGTACACTATTAATAGGAAATCGAATGAAAATATATATGTATGCAATATTTCGTATAAATCGAAAAAAAACATTGACTCTTTCGAAGACTATTTATATAAAATCGGACGAAACTATATCTGGGAAGTACATCTACATCTTAACCGATTTTACCAATTTCTATAGGGTTCGTCTTTAGGCGTACAAATAAATTTGCTGTACCAAAGCGACTAGTACTTTGTTCTCAAGATTACTTTGACAGACGAACATGCATAAATCCACTCACAAAGTGATTCTCAAAAATAACTATGGTTCTATATCGTTTTCCTTTGCATGTTACAAACACATGCACAAAGACGTAATATCCCGGTGTACAGTGTGGAGAAGGGTATAAAAACACAAAGCTGAGGTTGAATACTGTGTGCTCAAAATGTTATATTTTCCCTCTCCGAAACTGTCTCAATATAGTTTGCAAAAGTTTGGATATTACAAATGGCATTGGCTGAAGGAATATATCTGTATACCTCCACCATGGGATGTGCATTACAAATATCTAAAGTCTATCGAGAACATTATGTGCCAATTGTTTCCCACCAAGAAACCGTCATGTCAATTTACGGTTGGAAAATGCAATTATAATCTTAGAAATACAGAAAAGGGGGCGGTACAGTTATTTGTAAGCTGTCGCTGATATATTCCATTTTCAATACTAAATATCCTAATGGAGACCCCCATACTTAACTCAGACGAATATTTCGACTTGTTGCAAACGGAATGAGAATATTTATATACATTCAATTTGATGCGAAGTGGCAAAATAGCAATCCATTTATACAAATATCACATACATGAATGCGAAAAAAATGAAAAAAAAAAATGTTGTAGGTGGATGTTGAAAGTGATATTTGTGGCTACCGACACATTCAATTGTTATCAATATCAAAACATACCGTAGTTCTTAAATACATTTACAAAGAAAAAGGCCCGATGTAAAATATGTAATAGCATGACATGATGCGGCCACACCAAATTGCATGAGTCAACAATCAAAAGTCAACATTTTGCATAATAATTCAGTGTGAATATTTTTGCTACGCCCATACGCACATACATATGCAGGAATGTTTCATAATATTAATTGGTTGATGGAATCGCTGGTGATATTTTTATATTATTGTATATTTATTTGCAATGAAAAAATATATTTTAAATTATTTTACACTTTAAATAACAGCCTTAATAATTGAATGTATTTTTTTCATTTTCATTTCAGCTTATCGCACAATTAAAGGTGAAAAGGGTGATCGCGGACCCAAGGGACCACCTGGTGACAGTATACGTGGTCCACCTGGACCACCGGGTCCTGCTGGTCCTAAGGGTGAACCAGGATCATTTCCACCTTTTATTGATTTCCCCAGCAATCCTGATGCGGTAAGTAAATATCTATTTGAACTGCTATAACAGAAATAAAAACAAAATATTATTAAATGGGGAAGAAAAGAAACAAATTATTGGGTCAGGTGCTTTCATTCCAAATACCCAAAAAATATTGGAAATAAAATTCGAGCACATATAGCCTTGTGGATCGAAAAAGAAATGAGATTGTACGTGTTTTTCTTAGCACATATATGTTAAAAAGGAAAGTATTTAGATTACTTTTTCTAGTAAAATTAAAGAGAAAGGCTGCCTTTATCAAGATCAGTGCGTGATAGTAAAGGCTAAAATTTTTTGTGCTCGACATGCCAGATCATTTAAAAGCAAAACCTTCCTATAAAGGTATATTAATTTTTACAACATTTAATGAAATCTTAGGGCCTTTAAGATAATGATCAGAAATACTTACTCAGATTCCGACATCCGTTGGGTCCGATGCGTCCCTAAGGCGTTTAACGCGTTCCAATATATTTAGCCTTATTCTAGTATAAAACAGGACAAGCCAGCAGACATTTTTTCTTAATATTATGGTTAACCCTACGGTCAATAACTAAGAAAGTATACGTAGATCAATAACATGTGTATCCATTCAAAGGTAGCGCTGTAATTCATTAAAAAATTGACTATGGTGCCGTTTTTATACTCCTCACCACAGCGTACAGGGTATTATGTCTTCGTGCATATGTTTGTAACAGACAAAAGAAAACGAGATGGACACATGGTTCCTTTTGAGAATATGCATAGAATCTAGAATGATGTGTGGTAAGATTCGTGGAAATCGTTTCAGATTTAGATAAGTTCCCGTATATATTTCCGTCCGATTTTGTGATGAACCAAAGTCGTTCGATTTGCACGAAATTTTGCACGGTGCACTGTACATTTTATCTTATATACTACATTGCACTTGTCTTCCTTTTTGATTTTGTTTTGCTGAACAGGCAATGGACGGCATTCTTTGATTTTAAGGCAAATTGATAATTATTCTTGTCATAAAGATTCGAATTACGTAATCTCTCAGACAGTCCAGGTATATAAGTCAATGTTTTGCATGATTTTTATACCCTTCACCACACTGTGGTACAGGGTATTATGTCTTTGTGCATATGTTTGTAACAGACAAAAGGAAACGAGATAGATACATGGTTCCTTTTCAGAATATGCATAGAATCACTTTCTGAGTTGATTTACGCATGTCCGTCTGTCCGTCCATGTATTTTTGTGAACAAAGAACAGGTCGCATTTACGATCCGATTTGGATGAAATTTGGCATAGGTCACTTATTTGGTCCAAGGACGAACCCTATTGAAATTGGGAAAAATCGGTTCAGATTTATATATAGCTCCCATATATATTTTCGTCCGATTTAATGTAAACGGTCCCTATATATATTTCGATTTGTACGAAATTTGATACAGCGTAATGAATTGGGTCTAGAATGATGTGTGTAAAGTTTCGTGAAAATCGGTTCAGATTTGGATATAGCTCCCATATACATTTTCGTCCGATTTAAGGTAAATGGTGTACTAAAGTCTCTATATATACTTCGATTTGGCCGAAATTTGTCATAGCGTACTGAATTAAGTCTAGAAGGATGTGTGTTAAATTTCGTGGAAATCGGTTCAGATTTTGATATAGTTCCCATATATATTTTCGCCCAATTTTCGGTAAATAGTGTACCAAAATCCCTTTGTATCCTTCGATTTGCACCAAATTTCGCATAGCGTGCTGAATTTAGTCTAGAACGATGTGTGTTAAATTTTGTGAAAATCGGTTGAGATTTAGATATAGCTCTTAAATATATTTTCGTCCGATTTTACGTAAAGAGTGCACCAAAGTCCCTTTATATCCTCCGATTTGCACGAAATTTGGCATAGCGTACTGGATTGAGTCTAGAATGATGAGTGGTGAGTTTCGGGAAAATCGGTTTAGATTTCGACATGTCTCCCATATATATTTTCGTCCGATTTTATGTAAATGGTGCACCAAGGTCCCTATATATATCCTTCGATTTGCACAAAATTTGGCATAGCGTACTGAATTAAGTCTAGAAGGATGTGTGAAAACCGGTTCAGATTAAATATAGCTCGCACATATAGATTGTATTTTTAACAACGCGGCGTACCGAATAGCGTGTATAAATTTTGCTATAAATCGTTTTCCATAAATTTTCCCCATGTTTCGCAGACGGCTCTAAATCTGCTCGAATGAAATTAAAGTTAGGATAGGTTGGAGAAAGAGGGAACATAGGCATGCAATTGTTAGGATACATATGTACAATATACCCAAAGTGGTGAAGGGTATCATATAGTCGGCCCAGTCCGACTTTACTACTTTCCTTACTGATTCCTCTTCTTTTCGTTCTTGTGCATGGATGTTTTTAGTTATCGGTTTGTAAACTACTGAATTTTGTACCAATTGATAATTTTGACAATTATTGGTAAACACCTCAATATGTCTATCAAATTTTAGTAGGATTAAGAAACAATTTGTTCAGTTGTACGGAAACACGTAAAATTGATAAATGTTAAGATTCATTGACATTTATAAATTGAACTTTTGTGGTGAAGAAAAAAAAACTTACAATTTCTATGTGAATTATTTAAAATTATTCATTCCTCTAGATATTTTAATAATTTGAAATATTTGTCATTTGGTAAAAGGCATAGAAGAACTACAAAACATAAAATATAATATAAATAAATTGAACTTTTGTGGTGAAGAAAAAAAACTTACAATTTCTATGTGAATTATTTAAAATTATTCATTCCTCTAGATATTTTAATAATTTGAAATATTTGTCATTTGGTAAAAGGCATAGAAGAACTACAAAACATAAAATATAATATAAACAAATAATCGATACGTGCATACATATATAAATATTTAAACCATATTCATTTCAAATGCATATCCCAAAGGACATAAATCAATTTCATAGTAAACTTAATAGATAGATGACAACACTCTTGAAAAAATATGCATATGCACAGTTTCAAAGGAGTTTTGTGTCAGAACTCATTATAATCACTGCGAAATTGTAGTTTATATATTTGCACATAATTCCACATCAATGCATTGCAAACGCATTTAATTACTCTGTTCAAAATGTGTATATAACATAGATATGAATTGTTGCTTTATATGTTTCCCATAAACTCAAAAGTCTCTGAACGAAAATGCCTTTGGGATGTTACGAAGTCCGACTTCAAATTATTACTAAATAAATGGGGGCAGTATGAAACGGGGGATAAAGTCTATTTCGTAAAAATGATACATATCGCACAATATTAATTATTGAGGAAAATAATGCGTAGTTCAACAATAAAGGCTAAACTTTCGGATCTGCTTCTTAAAGTTTTGGTATTGCGCTCTTATAATGTTACTACCAATATTTGAACTTTTAAAAGTTCCAGTAATGTTTTCTAAATGACGAGGCCATATTTTTGATATATTGGGTTGACATTAAATTGGAAAGTGTCGATATCTATCCATACGGCCATATATATATATATATATATATATATATTTATACCCTTCACCACACTGTGGTACAGGGTATTATGTCTTCGTGCATATGTTTGTAACAGGCAAAAATAATCGAGGTAGACCCATGGTTCCTTTTGTGAATATGCATAGAATCACTTTCTGAGTCGATTTATGCATGTCCGTCCGTCCGTCCGTCCATGTTTTTTTGTTAAAAAAGTACAGGTCGCATTTACGATCCGATTTGGATGAAATTTGGCACAGGTCACTTAATTGGCCCAAGGACGAACCCTATTGAAATTGGAGAAAATCGGTCCACGTTTAGGCATAGCTCCCATATAAGGGTACCCCCCAATTTTCGGTATTTTGAGGTTATTTAGCATGTTTTTTAACTGAATTCGCTGAAATTTGGTACTTTGAGATCTTATTGGGTAGCAAATCTCCCTACTAAAAATTATAAATATAGGTCCATTTTTTCGGATAGTCCCCATATAAGGGTAGCCCCAATTTTCGATATTTTGGGGGTTTTGATCGCATTTTTGGACCGAATACGCTGAAATTTGGTACTTTGAGTTCTTATTGGGTAGCAAATTTCCCTACTAAAAATTATAAATATAGGTCAATTTTTTCGGATAGTCCCCATATAAGGGTACCCACAATTTTCGGTATTTTGGGGTTCTTGAGCTCGTTTTATTACTGAATTCTCTGAAATTTTGTACATTGGGTTCTTATTGGGTACCAAATTACTCCACTAAAAATTATAAATATAAGTCCAGTTTTTCTGGTAGTCCCCATATAACGGTACCCCAAATTTTTGGTATTTTGGGAGTTCTGATCGTATTTTTCGACCGAATTGACTGTAATTTAGTACGTCGAGTTCTTATTAGATAGCAAATCTCTCCACTATAAATTATAAATATAGGTCAATTTATTCGGGTAACCCCCAATTTTCGGTATTTTGGGGTTCTTGAGCGGGGTTTTCAACCAAATTCTTTGTAATTTGGTTTTTTATACCCTTCACCACACTGTGGTACAGGGTATTATGTCTTTGTGCATATGTTTGTAACAGGCAAAAGGAAACGAGATAGACACATGGTTCCTTTTGAGAATATGCATAGAATCACTTTCTAAGTCGATTTATGCATGTCCGTCCGTCCGTCTGTCTGTCCATGTTAAATTGTAAACAAAGTACAGGTCGCATTTAATATCCGAATTGGATGAAATTTGGCACACGTCACTTATTTGGTCCAAGGACGAACCCTATTGAAATTGGGAAAAATCGGTTCATATTTAGATATAGCTCCCATATATATTTTTGTCCGATTTAAGGTAAATGGTGCACCAAATTCCCTATATATCTTTCGATTTGCACGAAATTTGGCACAGCGTACATAATTAAGCCTAGAATGGTGTGTGCTAAGTTTCATAAAAATCGGTTCAGATTTAGATATAACTCCCATATATATTTTCGTCCGATTTAAGGAAAATGGTGTACCAAAGTCTCTGTATACTTTTCGATTTCCACGAAATTTGGTACAGCGTACTGAATAAAGTCTAGAATGATGTGTGTTAAGTTTCGTGAAAATCAAAAATGCGACGTCTGTTAAGATTCATCTGTTGAATTTACCCAAAGTGGTGAAGGGTATCATATAGTCGGCCCCATCCGACTTTACCACTTTCCTTACTGGTTTTTTTAATTATGTAGCAGAAAATTCCAACATTTGCAAAGATAAAACGTTTTTTATAAGATCCAATTATCCTCTGAATTACATTACGTCTATGTATGTGCACCTGCATATACATACATATATGCACACTATGATATCTTTCTATGTGTTTACATGCACTCCGTGTCCGAATAATTGTTAAGCCGGAAAGTGTTTGTAATTTATGGAGCTTACACGTATATTAAATGTATTTGGTTGCAAGCAATGCCGTTCAGTTGCATACAATACTATATTTGTCTGATGTCCTTGATGACCTGCTGCACGTACATATATAAATAGCTTTTACAGTTACAACGTACATTGGTTCATATCCGTGCTGCGATGCGTTTAGTCAGACATATGGCCGGAAACAATACCTGATAGCCCCCCCGCTAACGATGTGTAAGAACTAACGGATTTTCACTAGGTGATATGTTTTTTTTTTCTTTCTCTAGTTGCGTTAAGTTCACATACACTAGTAATGTTGTCATCGTTTGTAAACATCAGACAGAACAAGGTTGTTGCTAAATTGCTACAAAGCAGTCAACCAACGCCATGAGCTGTGATGTTTTTATAAGTAATTTACTATTTATTTGAACAAGAAACACGTGAATTTAAATTAACTAACAGAGAAAAAGGGGAAATTTACTTGTCGTTCAGTTCACACATCGATTAACTCCCTAAAACTAAAGTTGAGATAAGCGATGATGAATTATAATATGAATTCAACTTTATAATTTTGACTTCATAACTGCGCTTATCTTTATTATTCGGCAAAGATATTATAAATAGAGAAAAATACGATTTTTAAAAATTGGAGTTAACCAAAGTGTGCGCTGAACGCCTCATATAATGGTATGTAAGGATTACATCGCATCTTTGAAACATATTTATATGTAGAACCTATAAGTTAGGTATATTTTTCCCTTGGCAACTCATCGATATAATCATTTCCGATCCTGAAAAGTATATACTCTTGATCAGCGTAAAATTCTATGACGATTTACACATCTACGTCTGTAAATTGTAATCACTCTAGCCTCCAAGCATGTTGAGATATATGACCAAAATTTAGCATAGTGTTGTCTTTTGTCTGGGTTTATGCGCTCGTTTTTCAATCGAATTCCAAGTAATTTGGAACATTGCGTCCTTATTGGCTACCAAATTTCTCCACCAAAAATGTTAATATCGGTCCATTATGTTTCTTTTCCCATTGAGTACGAAATCTACACATTAACATTTATTAATAACGGTCCACGGTTTTTAGGTAGCCCCCATATAAAGGTAACCCAAAAATTTGCGGATCTTGAGGACGTTGGACAAGTATTTCAATTATAAATTACATTACACAAAATGGGATTCTAAGATTATTTAGCCATATGTTGTAATCATTATAATTTAAAAAATATGGCGATAAACTCCATCCTTAGGAAAATGCATTTAGGTCTAGTCCGCATATATATATATATATATATAAAATTCTATGTCCATTTACGCATGTCCGTCTGTTTGAAATCACGATAGAGATTGCAATAAGTGTTTCCGTTGGGAATTTTAAAAAAGTGGAACAAAAAGTCGTTCCCTTAAACAAAGGTCGCACAGAAGAGTAAAATCGTCAATTAAACTGTTCCTAGAATATGTCAGATACCATTGGACCTCAAAAACGAAGTAGACGAATCAAAATAAGTTTGAATTTACACATAAAAAGGATAATATAACTTAAGAAAAACCGGGAAGAAAAGTCGCACAAAGCTTAAAAAGTTGCAAACAGAGTTACAGAGCATCTAAAAGGTTGCAAATTGCGACTTGCGATTTAAGACAGAGCTCTGAAATTTTGAACAGAAATTGCTGGTACTAGTATGTTTTGTAATACAAATGGAATATAACGGCCGACGTCTCGGTGTATCCCCATATAGCAGTAAGTCCCAATTTAGATTGGGGGAGTTTACTTGCGGTAAGTCTTTGGTTGCAGGAGAGAGGGGCAAGGGGAATAGAAATTGAAAAAAAAAATTGCCCGTACCGACAATTTTCTGGCAATTCGTTTTGTGTATTTTGTTTGTAGTGTCAGTAATTGGAAATACCAATCCCGAACATTGTCACAAAATGTAAAAAAAAGATATTTTTGAAACAGAATTGCCTTGTATAGACGCATGAAGCAAGTTCAAAAGAGAACGAAAAGAATCGCCGCAAGTAAACACGCCTAATCTAAATCAGGACTAACTCCCAATATTCGGCATATTATAGGTTTTTGACAGGTTTTCCAACCAAATTGGCATCTTTTTCTTCCGTCTTTTTCGGTATGTTCAAGGTCCTATAGTAATATAAGTTATTTCCACCCCACCCCCACAAATATAGTGAGCGTCAAAATAAAATGTACACCATTGGTATTTTTGATTAAAAGATTTTTTTATCTTTGCATACCAAAGGCCTTGAACATACCGAATAATACGTGAAAGCCAGTAAGGAAAGTAGTAAAGTCGGACTGGGCCGACTATGATACCCTTCATCCTACCCTTTCCCACTTTATTGTATTGTACATATGGATTTTATTCCGCCAGATTTAGTATATATATAACAGTACCCCTCAATGTTCGGTATTTTGGGGTTCTTGAGCGCCTTTGTCAACCGAATACGTTGAAGTTTGGTGCATTGAGTTCTTATTGGGTACTAAATATCTTCACAAAAAATTATAAATATAGGTCCACTTTTTCTTGTAGGACAAATTTATGGAAAACGATTTATAGCAAAATTTATGTTAAAAACTTAATTTTAATCACAATTCGAAATACATATGGAAGCTGCACCAATTTCAATAACACGCAATAAACATTTGGGAGTTTGGTCCACCGTTTATGTAAAATCGGTGGAATATATATGTATATATATTCAATAAGCTATACCAAATTTCGTGCAAATCGAAGGATATATAAGGACTTTGCTGTACCATTTACATAAAATCGGACGAAATTATACTATGGGAGCTATATCTAAATCTGAACCGATTTTCACGAAACTTAGCACACATCATTCTGAACCTAATTCAGTACCCTATGCAAAATTTCAGGAAAATCGAAAGATATATAGGGACTTTGGTTCCCTATCTACCTTAACTCGGACGAATATATACATGGAGCCATATCTAAATCTGTGTCGAATTCCTCGAAACTTGTCACACGTCATTCTAGACTCAATTCAGTACATTATGCTAAATTTTGTGTAAATCGAAAGATATATCGACACTTTGGTGCACCATTTACATAAAATCGGACGAAACTATGTATGGGAGCTATATCTATATCTGAACCGATTTTGGCACACGTAATTTTGGACTTAATTCAGTAGCCTATTAAAAACTTCATGCAAATCGAAAGATGTATTGGGACTTTGGTGCCCCATTTACATTAAATCGGACGAAAATATATACTGGATCTATATCTAAATCTGAACCGATTTTCACGAAACTTAGCACACATCATTCTAGACCTAATTCATTACGCTTTGCCAAATTTCGTGCAAATCGAAAGATATATAGGGAATTTGGTACACCATCTACCATAAATCGGAGCTATATCTAAATCTGAACCGATTTTTCCCAATTTCAATAGGGTTCATCCTTGGGCCAAATAAGTGACTTGTGTCAAATTTCATCCAATTCGGATAATAAATGCGACCTGTACTTTGTTTACAATTTAAAATGACGGACGGACAGACAGACATAGATCAAGAAATATTTCGAAGTGTTGCAAACGGAATGTCGAATTTAATATGCACTCTACTTATGGTGGAGGGTGTAAAAATGAAACCTGATAGATTCATAGTTACTTCTGTGAATATACCCAGAATCACGTTATTTGTGGAATTATGCAAACCCCTTAGGATTTTGGTTTAAAAATAATTATTAATCAGTACAATTATCAAATCAGTACAAAACGTTATTTATTTTTATATATCTCAATTCTTTTTACATAAGTTGATTAAAAATAAAGAATTTTCAAAATAATGATGTATACTTACTTTTGACTCTGACAGTATATATTTGACAAGCTCAGCCAAATCTAATGCGTATGCTGAAAGAAAAAGTACAATCGTACTCACACTCATGCAATGTGTTCTGGATTATGGAGCAATTTATTCAAGTGGACTTTGCGACATAGCACACATTAATATAAGATACATACTCTTACTACATATGCTACCGTACATCAGTCTATTATATACAGTATGTGTGTATAGATGTACAATTTTTATTTGTTAACGCTAACACAGCACACATTTATTCTTTCGTTTTATTTTGAAGTATGTGTTATGACCATGACTGGCTGTATGATGTTGACCCAATCTTCGTTTATGTACCCGTGTGTATGTATAAATAATATGATTCAGTGTCTGTATTTGTATACACATCATTATCACTGTTGTTTGCATTGTTGAAAGCTGAAATCAACATTTAACGAAATAGATATACATACACCGTGTATTTACGTATGGAATGGAATATGTTTTGGGTAAGATGTGCAAACATCGTGTCATTAAATATAATATTAGAATATTCCAGTAAAACAAATAAGAGAATTTAAAAAAAAAATCACTGACAATTTTGTTGAAAGTCTTCCAATAAAACATTTCAATGGGTTTTCATTTTGACAAAATCCGCGATACCACACCACCCCAATATTCGGTATTTTGGGGATTCTGGGCAGTTTTTCTAACCGAATTAGCTGTAATTTAGTATATTTAGTATTTGGAGGAGAACCTCCATCTATGTACCAAAAATGATTAATATTGACGCATGCTTCAGTGTAGCCCCCTTATAACTGTACAGTTAAGTCTGTTTTTACACGGTAGATTGGTTCCAGAAGAAGCCGTGTAAAAAAAAACGTGTAAAAAGGGAATTCCCCTAAATTAGTGCTATTCACATTTGCTTTGACCAGTAAAAATTGATTGTACGCGCTAAAGGGGAATTCACTTAAATCTTTAAGCTATCGATACTATCAGTGGTTTCAGACTTTTTTCTTTCATAAATACTTTTTTGTGATATGAACATACTTCACAAAAACTAAATTTGACAAAAAAAAAATTAAGTACATAAAATTTCAAATCGTACTAAATGTAATAAAAAAATTAAAAATATTCAATTTTCAAACCGTGTTATATCAAAACCGTGTAAAACAGACTTAGACTTTAGACCGTATTGGCTGTAATTTAGCATTTTGGATTCTCATTGTGTAGCACACGTCCATCCCAAAAATTATTAATATTGATACAATATTAATGTTGATTCAGGATACCTCCCATATAAGGGAAGCCCCAGTGTTAGGCATTGTAGGGATTTTGGACACGTTTTTCCACCGAATTGGCTGTAATTTGGGTTTTCATTGGATATCACATATAGGTACCCAAAATTATTGACTAAAGTCTCAGATTAGCAACCAAATAACGCATGTTCATACCAATATTTATTAATATTGAACCAAATTTCAGCATAGCTCCCATAAAACGATACCCCCCAATATTCGCTATTTTTGGCAGGGTTTTCAATCGAATTGGCTGTAATTGAATTTTATACTAAAAATTATTACTACGCAAGCCCGATAAAACGCTAGCACCCCTGTTAGGTAATCATATTTTCCCACCTCTATTTCTGTATTTCTGTATCATAACATGAGATTTCTTATCCTTACGGTTAAGATTGAAAATACCGAAAAATACGCGAGAAAAATATGATTGAAATTCCCAAAATATCTAATAGTGGGGCTACCGAACCCAGTATACCAAATTGCAGCCAATTTGAATGAAAACATGCAAAAATCCCCATATTCGAGGAGTCCCCATTATTTTACATAATTCGAATGTCATCCTCATGACAAAAAGTTCGGCCGGGCCGAATTTAACTTTTCTCAATAATAACTTAATTAATTTCCTACAGCAACAAGGCTCGGTCATAAACATTAAATTGCAGAAATTCAGTATTGTAATGTTACTTTATAAGAGTTCTGGCCGATACCATGGTATTAAGAACTACCTGTTTTAAAGCTTTCATTCGATTAGATAAGGGTAATCTATTAAAGTAAGTCGATGTCGTTAAATACTGCTCCAGAAATGTGTGTGGGACGATATATTTAAAACGTTTATCTATACAAACCATTTTCATGTATATAGAAATGGAAAAACAATGATAAAGCAAGACAACGTTTGTCGGGTCAGCTAGTATTAAATATATGTCACGAAGAATCGCCGAATTTTCATAATTATACCCTACACAACTATGTTGTCAGGGTATTATAGCTTTGTGCAGCCCCAAGAGTTTGTAACACCGCGAAATATTGGTCCTAGACCCACCTTTAAGTATATCGATCGTGATATCTCGACTAGCTGAGTCGATCTAGATATGTGTGTCCGTCCGTCCGTCTGTCCATTATAATTTGTAAACACGATACAGGCCACAGTTATGGACCAATCTTCACGATGGGTTCTGGCCAATGAAGACCCCTGTTGTTTTTTGGTAAAGATCGGTTAATATTTAGGGGATGAAATTGACCAAATACTTAATTTTTGTCGGTTTTTCTGGTCGCTCCAGAGGCCGCAATTATGGCCCAAACATCGCGAATTTTTGCATGGAGAAGGGGATAGGACCAAAGAATAAGCATGCTTGTTTTGATAAAAATCGGTCAATAGTTAGCGGGTCAAATGGACCCTGACTTTTGTGTGAAAAATGACAAAATTTGTATTCTATAGCGTATATATTTACTCCTGAAGGACAAAGACGAAAAAAGTTGATAGTATATCCAAGAGGAGTGGTTCACCTTTAAATTGATACCAATTATATGGTCGTATGTACTCGGATGTGGGAGTTACACGTAAATATTTTCAGGAGCTTACGTATTCATATATTATTTAGTAAAATATTACCACAATAGAAGAGGGAAATATAGCGCTCATCGCTTTGAAATTTTCCTTGAGGATCCAGGTATGGTCAAGGACAACGCCTATAATTTTCTGTGATGATCAGATTAACAATTTGGGATGAAGTGGACCCAAAACTAAATTTTTTATATTTTTTCGAGTCGATCTATAGACTACAAAACCGAAAATCACAACACAACACACGGTGAAGTGAATCTGGACAAGTAATTAGAAGGGCTGTACAGAATATTGGGATATTCGGAAAATATGTATTTGTAAGGAAGAGGTGCTGTTGATCTCTAATCGGTCAAGAGGGTGCAAATATCACGAAATATTGATCAGGCTCGAAATAAACATACGCAAATGTTAGATTTCCGTGGTAGTTGTGTAGGGTATCATATGGTCGGTCCCGTCCGACTATACTGCTCCGCTCACTGGGTAATTTTTTGAAAATCCATTATAAGGCTAAACAATATTTTTCTGGTCGCACTTAATAACTGTTGTAAATATGTTCTATCAGCATATCCATATTATCCATTTGTTTACATATTTGCATTTTGTACGATTCTAACTTTCGTTAAATTTAACATCAACGATGATTTACACCATTGATTTAAAGTGTTATATCAAGCTGACTCTTGTAAAATTTAGTTTCTGTCGCTTACAACATTTTCGCGGGAAGGGCTTGATATTGTTCTGGTCGCACTTAATAACTTGCAGAATATATTCTATCAGCACGTCCATATTATCCATTTGTTTACGAACATATTGTGCGATTCTACCTTTACCTCTCGTTAAATTTAACACCAACGATGATTTACACCATTGGTTTGAAGTGTTAAATCAAGCTGCCATCATTTATAATGCATATACAACGATTCTCATATTTTGTGTGTAATACATGCACAGCACGAACTCAATTCGAAGTAACAAAATCCAACATAAATAAATTGGTGTTTGTGTGCCATTATTACATGAAAGCTAAAGTATTTATTTATAATTACCGAACACCAATAAATAGAGTGCTACGGTCCCTGTTATTGTTGCCGTTGTCGTTCGTCGCATTGTAACTGTTGGCTGTTAAGCGATTACGACTATTGGGTGTGACATGGGGTGGTGATTTGTCGATAATTGCTACATATGTACATATTCGTATATTTGTTGTTGTTGTTGTTGTACACTTAGATTACATGCGACTTTTCTGCCAGAACACATGCTATGAAGTTGATTTCGGGGCGTTGTTGATACATTAAACGAATGCTTAGAGTAAACATGGCATTATTTACGGGGTATTTACACAAATTGAAATTAATGCAATGATGGTGCATGAGTGAGTGAGTGTGGGCTAAATTATTGAATTATTGCAGACTGTGAAAATCCCATATGTGAGGCGCTCTATTCACACATCGATTCACGCATTAAAATGAAATGTTGCGAAAAACGATTTTAATGTATTTTTATATTAAACTATAGAATGTTGAATGAAGTTATGCATTCAATTTTTTTATTAAAGAATTATATTTTAGATATTATAAGTATAAAAAGTTATGAATATACCATTGATAACTACATTTACGATGTTTCAATAAGTGGAGTTAATCCATGTGTATACGCTGAACAACTCATATAATAGAGCAATAGCAATATCAACAATTAATTACAATTAGTTTATGATATAAAAACTCAAATTAAAAACTAATTGCTTAAATTAGAAGATTGTAATTATATATAATAGAGCAGTCATAGTTATGACAGAAATAAACCATCAAATCAATAGCAAATCTTGTTAAGCATTTATCAAATAATGGAAGTTCAAAGTTTAAGACGGCGATTGACGATAAATCATTCAAAATCAAATCAAACCAGTAAGGAACAATTCAATGACGGACGAGGCCGACTCTATTATACGTTATGAATTTTAATGTAATTATAAGTATATACAACGATTTTGGGCCTTTCGGAAAGACAATGTGTGAAAGCTAAGGTTGATGTGTATTTTCCTTTGTAGTGTATACGTTTGATACGTTCTGACTCAACTTACCGAGCTCAGTCAATCACGTCTGCTGATTGACACCACGGGCATCTCCTCGGCAAGTTCCCTCAGCGGAGACCGTAGAGTGCAGATGCCACCTAGCTGTTTTGCTCTCCTTGCATGACCTTTTCTCTCATTGGAATATGTTAATGTAGTAGTAGAGTAGTAGTAGACAACCGATCACCATAATCCTCTGTGATTGCATGAACCACAGCGTTCACTTGTCGACCAACCTCCTTACAGTAAACTTAGTTGAATAACGTCGCCGCCCTAAATTACAAGAGGTAATTTTGTTTTTGAATAATGAAAAGAAAGAACTACCAATAAATCCAAGATACTTACTTATTATATTAATAACTCTTGTGTTTTATTTCTTTTGAACTTTTCTTTCTATTTCATACTCCGTTAATTGCATGGGAGTTATCTTGTATCATCACCCCGCTCCCTTGAGTTGATCACCCCCACCACACAAACACGGCGAGGAGTAGAGCAAGTCCCTCGCCTAAACATTTGGTCATTCGAGTCATTCTTTTGAAGTTGTAACTATATCTATTTTTGAACGAAAATTTTCAGACGAGTATCTTGTTTCAATATGACCAATTACAACAAATAATTGCAATTAAAAATGTTGTGTAATTCCAATATCAAATATTTATATACAGCCAACCCATGCCCCCCGTTTGGAGATTTCTGAAATTTAGATGGGGCATTTACCAAAACGTAGATGGATAGTTTATTTATTTTCTAGGATCTAAAGTGACAATTTTGAGCTCGGAATGGTTATGGCTAATTATTTTAATACAAAAAGGTGGTAACGTACATTCGTCTGAAAATGTGCTCAAAATCCCCGAAATCAGTTGGCACGATTTCAAAAAAGGGGTGCCGTTGTATGGGGTCTACCCGAAAATAAACCGGAAATCATTATTTATTTATTTTATTTCTTTTTAGATTCTTCTGCCAAACTGCAGTCATTTTTGGAAAAAAATGTGTCCAGACTGCCAAAAATACCGAAATGTTTGGGGGTTCCTTAATATGAACACTACCCGATAAAATATTCCGATGATGATGATGAGTTGATACCTAATGACAGTCAAAAATACTACATTACTGCCTCCACCAAGAAAATGACAATCAAAATATTTAATGGGGGCTCCTAGGAGAAAGGTCATGTTATGATAGGAACTTGAACATACTGAAAAAGGCATGAGAAAATTATGATTGAAATTCTCAAAATATCTGATTGTGGGGCTATAATAAATAGAAGATCAATATTGATATTTTAAGGTAGTTGGATTTTACAGACAATGAAAATGAAAAAGTAAATTTCAGCCAATTCGATTGAAAAACGTGTCCAAAATTCTCAAATTAGCGACATGGGCCAATATTAATAATTGTTAGTGCGGAAATGTAGTGATTCCATTTTGAGAACCCAGTATACCATATTGAACTCAATTTAATTGAAATCATATCAAAACTCCCCATATTGTGGGGCACCATATTACGAAGGCTACCCTTAAACATGGGTCAATACTAAACACTTTTAGTACGGTGATGTGTGGTACAATGAGAACCCAAAGTACAAAATCACAGCCAAGTTGGTTGGAAAACATGTCCAAATTCTCCAAAATATGGAATACTGGGTGTACCGTTATGTGGTAGCTAACCTGAAACTTAGGTCAATATTAATTATTTTGAGGACGGATATGTGTTATTCAATGAGATCTCAAAATACTAAATTACAGTCAGTTCGCTTGAAAAACGTGTTCCAAATCCTCAAAATACGAATAATTTTTGATTCCGGCATGTGTTATTTAATGATAACTCAGAATACAAAATTACAGGCAATTCGGTTAAAAATAGTGTTCAAAAACCCCAAAAGTACGGAGTATTGGGGGGTACCGTTATATGCCGCATTAAACATTCTATGAGTAGTAGTAATGTATGTGTAAAAGTTTAGAGTTCTATCTTAAATAATGCGATCTCTATCGGGATTCCAACGGACAGACAGATGGACGGACATGGGTATATCAACATATAATTTTATTCTGATCAAGAATTTAAAGACCTTGTGGGGCCGCATTTCGAAACAATCCACCTTTATGGTGGGGGCTACAAAAAGGGTCTAAACTCTCTCAATTAACGAAATTATGGGGGTACCGTTGAACCCTCCGAAAAAGATAAAGAAATATAATTTTTGGCAGAAAGAGGTGCTGAGTACACTAAACGTCCATCTTTAAACTTGACCTTCGTTCACACAACAGATAACTCTATGCCAAATTTCAGCATTTTATCTCAATTCATGATCCCTGGTTCCGTATTGGTCCGCGTAGAAAATGTTCGTCGCGGCTGAACTGAACGACTTTTTTGCTTGGTTTTGTATTATCCTTTACATCCATCCATTTGTGACCTTTGTATGTAGGGGAGACTGGGCATCGGCATTCGGCATCGGGACACATTCGGCAGTCGCGTTTTCGATATTAAGCGCTCACTGTACATCACTTGCTTCGATCCATAGGTATCGAATATCGAAATAAATGAGTGTCGCAAAGTTTGAAATCTCTAGCTAATAAATTTATTTAGACGCACGGTCTTTTGTATTTTTACAGATGTTTTGGTAATATTTCCATTCTATTTCGTATTTCGTATATAAAACTTTTAAAATTTATTAACAAGTAATTAACTACAACGTACATTTTTAATAAAAAAATAATTAAAAATATTAGGTTTTTGGAAGATTGGTAGAAACAAAATAAAAAACTTTAGAAAGTTCCTTCGAGGTGGATTCGGCATTTTGATGTGGGGCACATTCGGCCATATAGAGATAGCGCAATGTTATTTCCTTAAAATGTTTTTTAGTTTGTCTTTAAAAATAATCCTTTAATATGGTTCGAAATTATATAAGACCAAACTATTTCTGATGGTGTGTGTGGCCTTGAGACGTGAACGTGCACCGCTAAAAAGTATAGCCTTAAAAGTCAAGGCTTTTAAGGCACCGCTAAAAAGTATAGCCTTAAAAGTCAAATATTGAGTCGCATATTAAAACAAAATAGAATCGTTAGAGGATCTGAAGTTCAACCAGACTGATAGCGGTGATAAAAACCAAGCTATGAATATGGTACCGAATGTGTCCCATTAAATGCCGAAGGTACCCTGAGTAGGGGCACATTCGGCGAATTTGCCCCTGTAAAAATTCTAAACTAATACTAATTAATTATATGGTTTTGGTACTATGTATCAAAACCATATATAATTATGTATCAGACAACAATAACCAGCCATAAAATTCTTATATCTCTACTGAGATATAGAGCTCTAAGTAACAAGTGCCGAATGTGCCCCAGTCTCCCCTACATATATACAAATCCATTCCTCCATTTATCCGAATTATTCACACATGCTAAAATTAGAAAATTCGTATATTTTCTCTTGCCCTTATCACACTCATGTAACAGGACATTATTAATGTTGGCGATGTTTATATAAATATTACTAACACATACACACTTTCATATCTCGGATTTAACCTCCGACCATATTACTATCTTGTATGAACTTTGAAAATTCGTGAGTATATAGTTTGCATATGAATGTTGAAAAAAACTGATACTGTAACATATTCTGTGATATGGTACGAAAGAACCGAAAGCGATGTGGGATACATTTATTCCACTTTAACACACATTATTCATTTGTTTCCCCATAGATATGATGAACGGTTCACCCGAGAGTGAATATTTCAAATTTTTAGAATATAAGGCGGGAATATGAGCTTCAAATGGAATATTGTGTATGTTGAGTTTACGTACAAAAATCAGTCTTGTTGGCATTGTTGGTATATACGTGCATATATTTACAATATTATGTGCCAAATATAGCTTTAAATTCATTTCATATCACTATGTACATATATATGAAAAAAATGTTGTATATTATTTACAATGTTTTTTTTTATAATATTAGTATACATTTCCATTAATTATCAATAAAGTAAAACATTTAATTACGATTTTTTTATTTTAACACACATTTTTAAGTATTTTTTGTTACGAAGCCAATTAAAATTGTTTTCACGTTAATATAAAATCATTCATGTTTGTTTATTTGAACCTGAATATGATATATTCAGATACATTTTTATTAAAACAAAAATAGGAATAAAATAAATAAAGATGTTTTAGGTATAATCAAAAACACTAAATGTCAGTTAATTCAGTAAAAAATATGAACGAATATGAATGAATCCGAAAATTAGACTATAGCGTTATAAGAGGGTCCATGGCGAAGCGGGAGCTAAGCAATACTACATCAAAATATCAAATTACACCTAATTCGTTTTGAAAATGTGAAAATATTCGAAATAAGAAAATATTTCTTTAAATAGTTTGTTTAAATTCCTTTTTTATATAGAGACACATATACATATAATAATTAAATCCTTCTTTCTATACAATTTCAGAAATACACTGGCAAATGTACATGCAATGCGTCTGATATCCTAGAAGCGATTAAAGAAAACGATCTACTGCGCGAAACGATACGTGGCCCACCAGGACTACCGGGTAAAGAGGGTAAAACTGGAGCTCCTGGACGGACGGTAAGAATTAATATTTTTCTTTAATTTGAAATTGGAAATGTCACAGTTTTTTTACTAATACTAAATTCAAATATGCGAGGTCTGATTAAAAATGAACGGTTAAGGTATGATCAAAAATGAACTGTTAAGGGCAGATCAAAAATAGATCATTTATGCAATCATCAATAACTATATTGTCCCCTTTTAACACTCCAAGTGACTTTTACTTGTTCTCAAATATAAAAAAAATAATTCTTGCTGGCAAGCTTTTTACCTCAAATGAATGTGCAATTACAGTTCTAAACTACTATTTTGAAGACCTTGATGAAAACTATTTTAATCATGGGATAGAATTGCTAGGAAAGCGTTGGACTAATTGTATTGACGTTTCAGGAGATTATATTGAAAAATAAAAATATTTTTGAAACACTATTTATTATCTTTCATTGATCGGCTAAGAAATTTACGAACCGCCCTTGTATTAGGTTTGTAGATTTAGATAATACTCCCAGTTGTTATCCGATTTTATCTGAATAAATTGTAATGAAATTTTGCACAATGCACCAAATGGAGACTAGAATAATGCCCCCCCCCCCATTCTCGGTGTAACAATTTTAATTTTTCGAACTAAAATCGTCCGATTTTATGTAAATGATGCACCAAGCTCCCAAAATTTGTCCGATTGGGACAAAATTTTGCACAACGCACTGAATCAGGTCTATGCTTATGTGTACGGAGTTTTGTTTGAATCGGTTCAGATTTAGATATAGCTCCCATATATATAGTCGTCCGATTTTATGTGAATGATGCGTCAAACTCACAATATTTGTCCTATCGGCACAAAATTTTGCACAGAGTTCTGAATTAGGTTCAGACCGATGTCTGCCAAGTTTTGTTAAAATCGGTTCAGATTTAGATATAGCTCCCATATATAGTTTCGTCCGTTTTTTGGTGAATGATACACCAAACCCCCAATATTTGTCCGATTGGAATAACATTTTGCGTAGATTACTGATTTAGGTCCAGACTGATGTCTGCAAAGTTTAGTTAAAATCGGTTCAGATTTAAATGGTTGTTACATTAAATTTGGCAGAGGGTATTAATATTGTGATTACAAACACAAATTTTGTATGCAACGGTTACTCAATTAAGTCCATGTGTTTATATATAGCTCCCATATATAATTTGACTCGATTTTATACGAATGGTACACCAATGAATCCAAGTCTGTCTGTTTGACATGCAATTTTTCATTGATTTCAGAATGGTATGTGTTTGGGGTTTTCAATTGGTTCAACTATTTATCTAGATATCACATTTAATTTCGCCTGATTCCATCTCAATGGTCCTCCAAAGATTCTATGACCATTCTATCTACAGGATATTGTAGAAATTAACATGTCTTGCATGTACACAAAGTGGTAAAGGGTATCTTATATTCGGCCCCGTCCGACTTTTGAACTTTCCTTATTGGTTTCAACTTAGTTTGTGGTCAAAAATAAGCGAATTAAAAAAAATCAAATGACCGCTATTTTAGTATTTTTTGTAAATGCCCTTGGAATTTCCGGATTCCGATGTTACAGTGAGGAGTTATGATAATGTAAAATCGAGAATGGGGGAGGTCCCCTTAAAAAATACTATGTTATAATATTGTCCGACTTTGATCTTTCCTTACTGCTTTTGATCAGACCTCGTGAATATGTATGTATAGAAATAGGAACTCAGGTATAGACAAATCTCTGTAGTAAACAGTCAAATTTATTAGAATTTTTTAATATTAAGGATTAATTATTGTTTACGTTTTAGCGTAGAATTTGTGTTTAGAAAATGGATTTTTTTAATGTAATACATCTATAATATAAGCAGTAAATTTTCTTGTATACACAGTTTCTGGCGGAGGCGCGAATAAGTTGTAAATGAATGTGTTTATTACCTAATATATTATATATATATATATATCATTTATCTTATACCCAAAAACTTTTTAAATAAAGCCCTTTGGGCAATGTATTGATTTAAAGTTAAAAGTGGAAGTTGTACTCTAAAGCAACTTGCGAGTATCTACGTGTCTGTTGAATTTAAATGAAATAAGAATTTAAATTAAATAGAAAAACAAAGAAAATTTGAAGTTTTGCAACCAAATTAAAATGCTTCTCAGCACTTCACATTTTTTTTCAAAATCCAGTATTAAAATACATCCCCAATTAACAAAAATTGGCAATTTAATTTATATTTATTTTAAATGTTCTAAATTATGTATTCCCCGCTCCTCATTTTACAGGTTACAATAACCGAAAAGGTAATCAGTTTAAAAGTATTTTTATCAAAAATCTTCTAACAGCTGCATTTAACTAACAAAAACAATTGAACTTATTGATTGGTATGCACTTCTGTAGCTAACAACATACCTAACCAACTGATTTCATTAACATTATTGACAAAGCACTTCCAAAAAATAAATGCAATATATTAACGAAACAAATTATTAATATTCGCAATAAGAACCTTCTTTGAAAATTTGAAGACATTTTTATGCAATACTAACTCTTGAGAAATTTAATTAATATTTTAGCAATCCATAATCGTCTTAGGCCCTTTCCTAGGAGTTTGACTGGAATCTTTAAATATTTAGTTTATTTTGTATTCACTGATGTCTAACATCTATACTCGCATTGGTATTAAGTTTTGTCTCATTTTTGATTGAATTCACCACACCAAAGAGGATTAATATCTGACATATTTGTACGTGTATCTGTACATAATGTCTATTCAGTTTGTATTACTGCATGCATTTCTGCATGGTTGTGTTGGCAGTTTACTGCGTTAACAATTATGGTTTCGAAATAATCGGGTTTCATTGATATTCGTCGTCATAAGCTGAGTTATTGGAGCAAAATGTATCCAAAAATTATAGATAGCGAAAACGGTATGAATTTCATGAGGTGAAGTATATATTATTTTAGACATTGTAATATCTAAGATGTTATTGCAAATGGGATATATCAGTCCACGTTCTGTTGTAGCCCCCATGGAGTGGTATCGCACTATTTTCGGTATTTTGGCATCGACATTTCTAAGGTGAAAGGAGGGCGAACAAATCTTTACCGAATATTTTCGATATTGTTGTGTCATATCTCCATATAAAGGTCCCACATTCCTTTCGGTATTTTGATGATTCTAGCCGCATTTTTCCACTCAGATAGCTGTAATTTGGCAATCCGGTTTCATGAAGTTTTAGTTATGAGTCCCTCCTTTTCAATATTTTGTAGGTTCTATCCCCATTTCCAACCGAAGTGGCAGAAATTTGGCATTACGGGCTTTTTTAACAATAATTTATGAATACATTTTTTTATATAGGTGTTTTACAAAATAAAAGTCACGTCGAGTTTTATAATTTATTAGGTTTTATCGCATTTTCCCAAAAAAAGGAACTGTAAATGAAAATTCGGGGCTCTTGTAGGATGAAAATTATGTTTGCATGTTTGTTTTAGTCGCATTTCGCTTCCAAATTAATTGAAAACGGATTGAGTTCATTGACACTTGGGGACTAATGTCATATTGAATTTTATATACCCTAATTAGCTTTAAGGGCCCCATACAATATACATCATTCCGTACAGCATTTATCGTAGTATGTGTTATTTTTTGAAAGTTTATTTATGTATGTGTGACACACACAATGCATGAAGGAAATCAAAATAGTTTTGATTTTGAAAATGAAACCCTATCAATCTGGTGAATAATATTCATTTTGAAAGTTGTCAGTAAATAATTTTGTGTACAAAAATAATAAAAATGTGATGGAATAAAAAAACAACTGAATTTACGACTCAAAATGCAATTTTTGGGACAAAAATCGAGTTTTTGGAATAGTGATTGAAGAGTTTGCCATACACTAGTCAATCTCAAGTACTATATTGTACTAGTTTTGCAGTTTTTGCTAGAAAAGCGTTTCCTTACGCCGAAAAGTAGGAAAAATTGAAGTTAAATTTAAGAGAGTTAAAATCAAAATGGCGTTCTCTTCTCCTATTTTCTGCAAGACCAATTTGGCCTAGCACGAAATTGCAAATGTAGTAAATTATGAATTTGACATTTGATTGCCAGAGATATACAGTCCGAAATAAAGAATATGAAAGTTAGCGCTTCAACATAAGGGACACAGGCACATTTGCTTAAAAAAAAAAAAAAACAAATAAGAAATTTAAAAATGGGCAAACAGATTTGTTATTCTCTTTTGGAGGATAGCGAAGATGATTGGTTGGCAGAAGATTCAGATGAAGATACTATTGAATGGGTTGGTTAATCGTACTAACTAGATGAAGAATATATCATCAAAATGGAAATAAAATTAAAAAAAGAATTTGGATTGCGTAGCCATGTATGCGCGTGTCCATATGTGAAAGTGTTATTCTTAAGTTCTCTTAAAAAGTACCAGATATAACCTTTTAATGATACCCATATTGCCTTGGTGGCAATAGAAAAAAGGGTTGTTTTAAAGAATATATGTTCCGAGGCCAATATCTCGGGAAGTATGCATTTACTCACATGAAATGTATATCACTGTAATTAGCACAAGTAGGGCTACTTACGGTAATCATTTCAAAATGATCCGAGTATTCTTGTTTTTCTAGTTCGCTAAAACATTCCAATCAAAATATCAAATTTCAATAGCATTAACATTATGGGAGCGTAAAGCCATGAAAGCCTTTCCGGGATTGGAGTATTCGGAAACTCCACTTCCAAATATTCGATAATGTTTTTCTCTAACGCAATGGACGCCGTTTAACTTTTTGTGTTTTTTTGTGCATTAGGTTTCTGTAGTCTTTTTTTGTCCTTAACAAATGAAATTTTTGATTTTGACGTTTCTTCATGTTTGAACTATTTTTCGTTCCTTTACTTTTTGCGCAAATCTTGTATGTGAGAGTAATTTTTAATAGTTCGCTCTTTTACTAGCTTTACTATCAAAAAGTACGGGAACGAACCTATTAATGTTCACATTTTATCTTGACACACTATATATTTGAATAATGTTCAAGTATTCAGACTTATCATGTATTTCTAGTAGACGTGTGTGAAACCCTTGGATTATAAACCGAATAATCGAATTCGCTTTTGGATAACCTAATTCGAATTACTTTATTCATACCATTTACTTGATATGCGTAGGTAGTGCATTCTAATTTTTACACTTTCCACTTGTGGGAATTCAGTTGTAATCCCACATATAATTTTATACCTCCACTGTGTTACTGATAATAGGCAAAGCTGTTTCAATGCACTTTTGTAAAATAAAAAAATAATAATTTATTTTTTCCGCGTTTGTGTATTGTGGGGAAACTTTAAATAATATACAGATAGAATGCTATTTATGACAGATAATTATTTTTAAGAATTTCCCGTTGTTGTATTCTTTACAAAATGTTGTACACTGAGAAAATCAATTGAGACTTTAGTCTCGTGGTTTTGGCCTGAGGACTATTTATATTAAATTTAATTAGAATCGGTTCAGATTTGGATATTGGATATTCCTTCCATAGTTCGTGAGATATTATTGATTCACCATGAATCAAAAAAAAAAAAAAATGTCCGATTAATATGAAGTTTTATAATGCGTTCCGGATTGAGTCACTATTTGTTGAAATCAGTAAAGATTTAAATATAGCTCCCACATAATTTCGATCGATTTCATGTAGTGCCTGTTCAAATTTTTTGCACCCTCTCCTTCAACGTGGATTGTTTTGTGATGTTCGGCTTTCAATTATGACCTGTAGATCGGCTCAAAAAAAAAAAATAAATAAAATAAAAAAATTAAGTTTTCGGTCCACTTCATCGCAAAATTATTATCTGATCATTACCGACAATTATAGGCGTTGTCCTTGACCATAACTGGAGCCACATGGAATACTTCAAAGCGATCACCGCGATATTTCCTATCACCGCTATATTTCCGCCCTCTAGTGTGGTAATGGGTTACTAAATAAAATCTGATTACGTAAGCAAATATTTAAGTGTAACTCCCACATCCGAGTACATACGACAGTAAAATTGGTATCAATTTAAAGGTCAAGCACTCCTCTTGAATATAATATCAACTTCTTGAGTCTATGTCATTCAGGGGTAAATCTATACGCTATATGATAGAATTTTTGTCATTTTTCACACAAAAGTAAGGGTCCATTTGACCCGCTCTCCATGCAAAAATTCGCGGTGTTTGGGCCATAATTGCGGCCTCTGGAGCGACCAGAAAAACCGACAAAAATTAAGTTTTTGGTCCATTTCATCCCTTAAATATAAACCGATGTTTTCCAAAAACAATAAGGGGTCTTCATTGGGCCGAACCCATCATACATGCAAAATTTCGTGAAGATTAGTCCATAACTTTGGCCTGTATCGTGTTTACAAATTATAAATGACAGACGGACGGATGGACACACATGTCTAGATCGACTCAGCTAGTCGAGATATGACGATCGGTATACTTAAATGTGGGTCTAGGACCAATATTTCGCGGCGTTACAAACTTTTGGGGCTGCACAAAGCTATAATACCCTGACAACATAGTTGTGTAGAGTATACAAATTCTGAAGCTTTTGTAAACCAAACAAAATTAACGTTCAAATCATTGGAAGTACTTACAATGTGACTAACGAGAGTTATACCTAAATTATCTCAATATATCCCCAAAATTTTAGTCCTGGCAATTTTAATCGGTTTGCAAATTTGACTTTATTTCATGTTCTGATTAATATTTTATAATATTAAATTTTTTTTACAAGAAAAAACGCCGACCCCATCGAATGTATAATCCTAAACGTCCATCTCGGTATCATAACAATGTTTACACCTGAGACCTACATATTCTACAACGTTTATCATGCGTGTTCTGTTTACCTTAGCAATGTGTGTGTACTTAAACTAATGATGGCACACATACTTAATGTGTATTCTGACATATGCTGGTTGCTATGGAATATGCAACACATACACATGCAGGTTACTCTCAATGTTATGTAAGGTACATTCACTAAGCAGGGATAACGTTTTAAGTTCAAAATTAAATGAATGGATTTAAAATGAAACATTCTTATTACCACCCACTGTTGATGGACAGACACACTACACACCGCAGCGAAAGGGGATGAGGAGAACAAAATGTTTCACAAACTATGAGAAAATTTGCGTATTAATCCCCAGTGATATAACTTGATTTTAATGAGTTTTATATTTAAATTCGGACAGTTTTGTATAGTAGTTAAGAATGTAATTGAAGAGAAAAGAATTTAATATAAAAACTTTTCAAATGATTTTCAGAATATTGAAAATTATGCCATAATGAGATTAAATAATGGTAGAAAATACAGGGTTATGCACTGTAGGTAAAAAAGTTATTCTTTAGAAATCACTCACTTGCGATTCAAGACCGGTGGTCAGATGCTGGTCAGGAACATGCACCAGCTGATTAGTACAGTAGATTTGACTAGATGTGCATGCCCAATGATTGAAACCCCAGCATTCTGTGTACCGTGCACAGAAAATGAGACAAGACGATATGTGCCAACTATAGAGGAATAAGTCTCCTTCCCAACGCATATAAAGTGCTATCCTGCGTACTGTGTGAACGACTGAAGCCAACAAATCTATCATTGATCAGATTTTCACACTGCTCCAAATCCTGGAAAAGTCCCACGAAAAACATATCAACACATTCCACATTATTCCACGACTATAATTATACGACAATATTATACGGCTATGCAGGATAACCTTAACTGGCACATGGTCAGCAGTTTAAGTCGTAAAGGACCTCTCGGAGCCAATTAATACTTGTGATCTTTTTAATATCTAGCTGGAAAAGGTCATACGAGATGTAAATGTGAACAGAAATGGCACCCGGTACACCAAACAACACATGTTACTCGCCTTCGCCGATGTCCTCGTCAAACATTGTGAGCGGTAGAGTAACTTCGTGTAATGTGGACCACCATTTTCTTTTTTTGATATTGTGGGCGTAACAACGGTAAAAAATAAAAACAAATTGTTTTCACAGCATGGTAGATTTGTTGGCTAATTATATTCCAGGTCAAAAATTATATATATTTGTTCATAAAAATGTTATTGCATTATATTTCAAAAAGCTCTAAACTGCATATAAAAATAACTTGGCGGGTAATGTGGACCAGTATGTGTGGGTAATGAGGATCAGTAAGTTAAAGGTAGGTTGTGGATTAATTGTGATAAATTTCAATTTATTGCACTCTTGGGTAACAATGAATGCAAAAATATATGGGTCCATGTTTTGGAATTGCCCCTATTTAAGGGTACCACCCCAATTGCGGTATTTTAAAGGTCCTTGCTTCATTATCCAACCGAGGCACCTATAATTTCGGATATCGAGTTTTCAGAGGATTGAATATCTCCTCGCAGATTAAATGCGCCCTTGTTTCGAACTCGTCCTCATGAAAATGTCCCACTTTTTTATAGTGGTCCACATTACCCGACATTGAATATTTTTATTTAAAAATAATTATCGGCTTCAAAAATGAATAAAAATTTAAAAATAATCGAAAGTAATTACAGATAAACGTGTATTTTTGTTAAAGAAAACAAGAAAACCACATAACCTCTTTATATTCGAGAAAAACAAAATGTTCGACTATTTTACAAAATTGTTCGACTATTGTGCTAAAAAATTTTCAAATCACACTTTTGCAATCAGAGCTACATTTTCACCTACAAAATTTTCAACTTTGCAATTATTTATTAAAAACCAAGTTTGATGTTTGTTTTCACTAATTAGGAAAACATTTATCAAGGCGGCATTGGCATATTTCAAGCATTTTCTTAGATATGGGGGGTGGTCCACATTTGACGCATGGTCCACATTACCAGAAGTTACTCTAACAGCTACCTGTGAACAAATTGAGAGGGAGTCTTCAAAGGGGGTCTGACAGTAAATGGCGAGAAGACCAAGCTGATGGTATCGACGCGCAAGACGTCCAGTAGACTCGCACCAACTGTGGAACTTAAGACCTACTGTAGAGAACTAGAGATCTATTAGAACTAGATTTTATATACCTCGGCACCGCCATAAGAAAAACTAATAACAACAATTTTTAAATTCGGAGGTGAATAGTGTTGTCCAACAGATGCTACTATGGTCTGAGTAAGCAATTTAAAGACGAGGTTAACTTCCGCCAAACTCACACTCTACTAGACGCTGATACTACCCGTACTGGTGTATGGGTCAGAATCACGGGTACTTGTGCAAGTAAATAAGGAAGCTCTTGGAGTGTTTGCGAGAACAAATTTCTGAAAGATCTATTGGCCGATCGGCGTCGATGGTGAATATCGCCATTGAATGAACCATAAGTTGTACCATCTATTCTCGGACATTGATATAGTCAGACGTATCGAGCTGCAGCGACTACGTTTGCTAGCTCATGTTGTTAGAATGGATGAGGATGCCCCAGATCAAAAGCCATATAAAAGCGATCCATCTTATTGTTCGGGGAAGGCCACGAACTCGATGGAAAGATCAAGTAGAAGATAACATCTTGGAACATGGGAAGAACTGCGCACAAGTCCGACCACATAAAATTCAGAATTCTTCTTCTTCTTGATCAGAAAAAAATTCTATGTCGATTTAGCCCTGTCCGTCAGTCTGTAATAATCACGATATATATCGCAATAATTAAGATAGAGCTCTTAAATTTTACACAGATATAGCTAGTATTTCTAGTCCTTACTTATATTTAAGGGGTTAGCCCCCTATAACGGTACCCAGCAGTATTCTGATTTTAAAGATTAACTGTTGTTACCAATATATGTCCCTGCTTTCGCATAGTACCACTATTCGGTATTTGAAGGATTGCCTACGTATTTTCAAATGTCACTCGTCAATTTTGGTATATTGAAGGTACTAGCCCAATCTGAGTGTCTGTGGTTTGGTATTTCGTTTCCTCCTGAAAGACACCGTCAGGATTTAAAAATTATTAATATTTGTACATGTTTGGGTTACATTTTTAGTGTTCTGAGGTGTTGACATGTATAAAAAATATATACACTCACGGTTCGGGGTAGCCGCCTTATAACGGTAGTCCCAATATTCGGTATGAGCTTGTTGAGCACGTTCTATTTTGGTTTCTTGTTAGGTGCAAAATCTCACAACCCAACGTCACGCAGTTTTGGTATTGAAGGCAGTAGCGCAAAATGAATGTCTGTGGTTTGGTTATCGTTTCTTTCTGAAAGACCCAATCAGTTTTAGGTTTTTCGATTGCCCACCTCCTAATGGAGGGTATAAAAAGTTCGGCCTGGCACAGTTTTACTTGTTTATATTATTTATAATAATTCCGTTTCATTTCGGTGTAATGAGGCTATGTTTTGAATGGTGGTGAACTTCATACCTCTCATATGATGATACCCAAAATTGTTGGTGTTTTGGGGTGTGGAGATTTTAGGAAAAATTTCACATTAAAACTTGTTGAAATTTAGTATATTTTATGCATCTCAGAAAAAATGATCGGTATGGGTCCTCATTTTGGAATATTTCCTATATTATTACTATACCGCCAATTATTTATTACATGGGAAGTCGAAGCGTATTTCAATGTTGTTTAAAAGTGCATTGCTATTAAATTTCTGTCCTATTCTTAAAGACCCTTACCGTTTTACAATAAATCTGAAGTGTTACCCAAAATTTCCCTAAATCATTCGCTGTGATATTGTTCCACGTGGATATCCGCGTAATTTTAACGGCTTGTTTTAACTAAAACCTTACTATTATAAAACTTTGTGCTACACTTATCTGCAGGTACGTCTTACACTCATTGGGACTATTGTAAAATATTCTACCAATAATAATTCCGCACTACTTTTGAAATACCTAGAAATAGTATTCGTAGCTCTTTTAAGATATTATTTATTTTGTTCCAGTTAAAGCAGAGGTTGTAAACAACAACAAATTTTTGAAGTCAAAGGTGATGTTCAGTTTGAATAATACTAATGGGTTGCACATAGACATCGTGTTGTAGTATGCCATATACATATGTATTGATACTTGGGTTATAATGATGTCAAAAATTTAATGTTAGAAATATTAAATATTACACTAAATTGTATCGATATATTTTATTTTAATTTTTCTCCATTATTTATTATATGTATTTGTCTTTAATTTAATTTATCTATTCTTTAAATCCTTATTGCAATGGGCTTTCAATGAATTAGCCTCTTGTGGAACGAAGTCTTATGCAATACATAAAACGTAAAGCGGTTGGTAATTCATATATATGTATATAAAATATATAACATTTCATGACCCCTCCCTCCCACTTACTATCTCCATTAGCCGTAAACATTTGAAATATTCTGACCACCATTAAGGCCATAATCTTAACAAATTCCCGTCATAAATCAGATGACTGAAAGTATCTCATAAAAACCAAAACAAACCGAGCATTTCATCTCTATTTGCTATCCACCAGCCACTTGCTGAACTGCAGTAGAAACATTTTTGGGTCGACCTTAAGTATTTATTCGCTAAAAACAAAATATCCACTTGAATGCTATGTGAAATAACCCAGCACCATCTGCCAACAAATGAATGTGAATGATTATCCGAAATGGAGTAGAAGATGAAGGCAAACATGGGGTTGTAAATGCAGTGAAAAATTGTATACAATATTTAATAATTTAAATCGTTATATATTAATGTTAATAAATATATTTTAATTGTAGTAGATAGTTTGAGAGAAAAATATTAGTTTTGAGTTAACAACTTAACAATATCTTTGAAGTTATTAAATTAATCCGATTAAGATTGGCGAAAGTTGAAACATTTTTTTTTGTTTGATTTATCTTGTGGAGACCCACCACAGGATTATGATAACAAGACATTTTGTCTAGGTATTTATTGGCCATACTAAAGGGCTCAATAAATACCTATTTTACCAATTGCCAATTAGTTTGTTGTGTTGCTATATGCTTCGTATTGCATCATTCCCATTACATGTGTACTTAGCTATGTTGATAGCTCTCATTAATTCCATTTATATCTTGATGGTAACTATACTTTTGATATTGAATAGTAACTATAATTGGTCTCGACTTAACATTAAGTATGAAAATATGCATAGAATAACTTTCTGAGCCGATTTATGCATGTCCGTCCATGTATTTGGCACAAGTCACTTATTTGGCCCAAGAACAAACCCTATTGAAATATTGAGAAAAATCGTCCGATTTTATGTTAATGGTGCACTAAACTCACAAAATTGGTCCGATTAAGACAAGATTTTGCACAGAGTATTGAATTAGATGTAGATTGATATATATTAATCACCAAGTTTGGGTGTAATTGGTTGTTTACATCGGTTCAGATTTAGTTATAGCTCCTATTTGGTGTATGGCAATTTGGATGGGAGAAAATCGAAAGTTGTACATTGTCTACCAATTTGAGTATAGACTGACGTGTGCTATATACAAACTAAATCGGGTCATATTATTTCGCAATATTGGAAATATAAAAATAAATTACAAAAACTGGCCCTGGACGAGCATGTCTACATGCCCGGAAACTATCAACAGAGTTCTTTTTTTTCTGAAAAAAAAAAAAAAATCGGAAAGCCGGATTGCCTATCGCAAAAGCCCATGTTAATTGGAATCCGTCTCAGCGTAGAAATATTACGCTCTCGGATGAATTAAAGTGAAATAATTAAGTCCTAGACATAGAAAAGTTATTACCATGAGAAAGACCAAAAATGAAAGGCGATGCCACTGCATTGCAAGAGTACTGGGAAGCATGGAGGAGTGTCAATAATGATATTACGCTGTTTGTTATTTTATGGAATTCGAAATATTAACGAGATTTATGATGTAATGGATGGGATTGTTTATACAAATGTGTGGGAAAACGCTATTGTTCCAGCAATTAACACCAAATATATACCAAATCATATCAAGGATTGATTGCGGGAGGCAAAAATCAGGGTTTTATAAAGGCCAACATAATTATCAGATCTTTACCCTATAGAAAAGTTTTTGGTCATTTTATTGATTCAAAGTATCGTAGATAGAAAAATCGAAAGAGTTTCACAAACAAATAGATATAACTTCTTCCCAAGGGTTCAGGATGCAAGGAATCATATCTTCACCAATTGGCTTTATCCTAGTTCATACGAGAGCTATACACTCCCAGAGAAACGTGTCAAAATTTGGAATCGATCGGATTGTTAATTTTTGAGTTATCGTGCCCGCCATTCGCAAAAACGGTTTTAGAGAAAAAAGCATTTAAAGTTTGAGAAAACCTCTTGCTGTCAATTGGGATTTTCACTTGAAAATTTATATAGACATTCTTGAGTTAGTGTAGGTTCGAACTAAATCAAAACACACAATATAAAATTTTTTGAAACCGAGAATGGGTGGGGTCCCCTTAAATATAGTTTCCAAAAACTAATTAAGTACGATTTCATGTAAATGATTTATCAAACTCTCGTTTGATGCATGTCCGGCATAAATCATATCGCGATTTTTGAGTTAATGATACAGAATTGTTCGCTATATGGAATCTCATGATGTGTAAAAAATTCAGATTCCTCTGTTCCTTGTAGGGTGTGAATAAATTAGGCACGCTTAGCCATATACGCTACCGTAAGTTGTTTTTAATGATGAATTCTCAGTTAAGTTCACCCACTCTTACTCTCTATATTGTTAGGACCACCACTGGAGTAAATAGAAAACTTAAAATGCATTTTCTGCATAATTTTTATTTTATGCCAGTTTTACAGCAAATGGGCAATATGTCAAGTTTTATTTAAATCCCCAAATATAATAACCATAATTCATTTAATAAACTTTACAATGAGATTCTTAAAATAGCTCTTGTGTATACCATAAGTGATTTAAACCCAGCCCAATTTTGCCCTTTGTCCTCACCTGTTCTTTGATATGTAATAGATCTATCTACAATCTAAAGTAAAAAAGAAAACTACATACATCTTAACATAGTAGTAGTTTCTTCTTCTGTTCTTTCCATACTTATATAATATTCTATTACAACCTACATCTGTACAAAAAACAAAAACCTACTGTTTGGCTAGATATAAAAGAAACTAGGAAAACTCGTTTGTTTCCTATTTACACGAGACTATCTCTAGGCAACATTGTAACACCGATAGACTTTCATATCTTGCCAGTCAAACTAAACACGAGCTGATGAAATATGTTGAAATGCCGGAAATTCCGGTATGGCCACCATCATGGTAATCCCTTCTTACTTACAGCAATTAATTTAATCCGATAAGAAATACCGCAAAAACTAAAAGCCAGCATACGAACATAGTTCTACATACAAACACACACAGACATACTGTTGTCACATATTCCTGATTCTTGGCAATTCGTTCTACTATCATGGGGAGCTCTAACAGCAAACACTTTCTTTGAGCGATATATCGGAACACGCAATCATTAAGAAAACATGATTATTTCTTGTTGTTGTTTTTTCTTTTTTTGTTCTTGTTATTCTACTTTCATTCGTTTGGTGATAAATTTTCCAGACATAAGGACCAGAACGTAAATGTAGGCGTGGAATAAGCGAAAGAACCAAGTGAAAGGCAAAGTGTTTTTTTTTCTTCTTTTTGTTGGGCATGGAAAGACATTAACAGCTAACGTATATCTTAAGCTCAGACATCTGCAAGAACTTTCACATTAACACCCACACCTACGCGAAAAAACATATTCTTGTACCCCCTCCCCGCTCGCAATCTGTATTATGGCGCTAGAGTTTTAGTTATAATCGTTGTATTAGTAAAACAAGGAGTGTCAATGTGGTGTAAATTTTATGACCCCAAAAACATAAATTTATTTGATACCATTTGCCCTTTATTTCCGTTTGTTATTTTTTTATTTGTAATTTAAACGCCAATATTAAAAAAATATTGTATATTAAACGAACTAAGCCCATAGTTGATGGAAACGCTCGTAAAGTGTTTACTTTGGTTGAACGGGTTTGGACACAATAGCCAAATCACATTAAAACTTACCCAAAATCATGTCATGCCGGTATGCTTTGCTTTGTTAATTCGATTGCTGCGACTATACTGTAACACACCTTAATTTAAGTTTTTGCCATCCTAAAGGGTGATGGAAAGTAGCAAATTTATATTTTTAAATGTATTGTATAAGCTTGTTACTTAAGACAAATGTGTGAGCAATTTTTATTAATTTACAATTTTCTCTTTTTTCTCTCCTCTTTTCATAACACAATGTAGGGTGCTACTGGGGTGCCAGGAGAACGCGGTGCCCCCGGTCCGAAAGGCGACCGCGGCGATAGGGGCGATCCTGGCCCTCGTGGTCCCGAAGGTCTACAGGGCCAGAAAGGTGAACCAGGTGTCGACGGCATGCCTGGTGTAGCGGGTCCTCCGGGACCACCAGGTCCACCTGGTTTGCCAGAAAACTATGATGTAAGTATTATGATTATATTTTTCACATTTTTAACAGTTTTTCAATAATATTTTTGCGTTACTTTTTTACTTTTGCTTATGACAAAAAATGTATTGAATTCGTGCAATGAAAACAAGTGGATATTTTACAATCTATACTAATAAAAGAGTAAAGTGATTGACTGACTGATTTAACAATTCATCAACGCCCAGACGAAACGGCGGAAGCTAGAATCTTGAAATTTTGGGTGAAGTTCACTCATGGTCCAAAGGTGACAGATAAGGCTGGGTTTTTAGAAATTTGTACTAGAACGGTGCGAAAAGTGCGAAATGTGATACCATTTGTATTTGGCGAACCGGTAGAGCTAGAACTCTGAAATTTGGATTGATGGTCGCTGATGGAGTGTAAGAGAGTAGATGTAGCAAAGGGTTTTTGGAAATTCGAACTATAACTATCCGAAAATTACTTAAATGTACTTAGTTTGGTACAAATTCGTAGCATGTGAATGGATAGAGCTAAAAACTTGAAATGTGGAATGCGAATTAGGGTTGAGATATAGAGTCTATTTAAGGAGATGGTTTTGAAAGCGTGTACTCATGTGTATGAAAACTACTATATGGTACTATTTTTGGTACAAATTTGATTTGGATGTACAAATCGAGCTGGAATCCTGAAAATTTAAAGTAATATTACCGTCGGAGTGTAGGATTGGGATATGTACGTAGTTTTGGAAATTTGTTTCTTATGTGTACGAAAAGTACTAAATTGTACCATAATTGGTGCAATTTGGATTTGGGTGAACCGATAAAGCTGGAACAATGACGTTTGGATCATTGGATCATTGTAGGGATGTATGATTAGGGTCAGGATTCAGTTTAACAAATTAATACTTATGGGTACTAAATGGTACTAAATTTGGTACAATTTGAATTTTTCGGTGAACCAATAGAGCTTGAATCATGAAAATTGGAGTCAGGATCACTGTTAAGTTGTAAGATTGAAATATGTAGGAAGTTTTAGGAATGTGTACTAATATGTACTAAATTTGGTACAATTTAAATTGTGGGTGAAGCGATAGAGTTGAAATCATAAAATTTTGATTTAGGATTGGGGTATGTAGGAAGTTTTGGAAATTGGTACTATTGTGTACTAAATTTTGTAAAATATGAATTGTGGGTAAACAATTTGAATTGTGGATCAACCGATAAAATTGGAATCTTGAAACTTGGATTTAGGATGACTGTGGGAGTGTAGAATTGGGGTATGTAGCAAGTTTTGGAAATTGGTACAACTATGTGCTAAATTTGGTACAATTTGAATTGCGGGTGCACCAATAGAGTTGAAAACCTGAGACTTGGATTGAGAATGACTGTGGGAGTGTAGATTTGGGGTAGGAAGGATGTTTTGGAAATAAGTACTACTGTGTACTAAATTTGGTACAATTTGAATTGTGGGTGAACCGATAGATTTGGAATCTTAAACATGGATTTAGAATCACTGTGGGGGTGTTGGTTTGGGGTAAGAAGGATGTTTTGGAAAATCGTACTACTATGTACTAAATTTGGTACAATTTAAATTGTGGGTGGACCAATATAGTTGGAATCTTGAAATTTGAATTTGGAATCATTGTAGGGGTGTAGGATTGGGATATGCATGAAGTTTTGTTGGATGGTCGAACAGGGTACTTATGGAAATAATGTGTGCTAAATCGAAAATTTGGATTTGGGTGAACCTTTAGAGCTCGAATCATGAAATGTAGTACTAAATGGTACTCAAATTTAATTTACGGTCTATATTAATGAGTGAATTGGTTTTTCTGACGTATGCAGTTTGCTGTGAAAAAAATAATATGTTAATACATGTTTAAATATTTCCTACATTCGCTAACGAAGTTGCTGGCATATGCTAGTAGAAAAAATAAGAAAGGTTTATTTTGCATAAATTACATTATCTAATATTATTGTAAAAGTGTCCCGATGATGGCAAAATTTTGAAAGTTATATTTTTTATATAGCAAACTTAACGCCGTATGTGTGTACACTAATTTTATATTGGTTCACTTGTGTGTAACGGCCCAGTTTTGGGTGTCGCCACCATATTTCCCATTTTGGGGATTCATACACGTTTTTTTAACCGAGTAATTTAGTTATCTGGAGTTTCATTCTACATACATGTCCGCACCAGAAATTATTAATATTGATCGAAGTTTCAGGGTAGCTCCCATTTAACGGCACTCCCCAATATTCGGTATTTTGGGAATTTAGGCCACGTTTTTCAACCAAATTGGCTGTAATTTGGTATTTTGGGTTCTCATTGGATTTCACATCTCCGTACTACAAATGTTTAATATTAACCCATGTTCCAGTTCCGGTATGCCCCCAACAAATTTAAGTTTTATTGGCACTCCCTTACCAAAAATAATATTGGCTCATGTTTTAAGGTAGCCCCCACACAACGGTACCGCGTAATATTCGGCATGTTTTTCCAACCAAATTGGAAATTTTTAATATTGACCCATGTTCCCGGTTACCCTCCTATAACAGTAATTAATGTAATTGGCTGTAATTTAGGTTTTTTGTGTTCTCATTGTATATGAAATGTCTTTACCAAAAAGATTAATATTGATTAATAATAATTATGTTTCAGGGCAGACCCCATATAACAATAACCACAATATTCGGTATTTTAGGAATTTGACCAAAATTTGGTATTATTATTATTGACTAAAAAGGATTTCAATACGCAAAATGATCGGTATGGATCCCTGCTTTTGGTATAGCCCCCTATTAGGTAATCATATTTTTGTCACCTATGCAATTTATGAATATTAAAAATGTTGATCCTTTGTGGGGTTCCTACCCCCCACAAAGAAGGAGTTGACCAATGGATTCCATCTTCAGACTTGATGTATGGTCGCATCAGGTAGTCCGTTCGCATGATATTATAAAATTAATTTCTAGCTCAATTTTGACCATTTTGTGGGGGATGTACCAGAAGTGGTGGATAGATATCCCCCATCTTCGAACTTGATCTAAGTTTAGAAGAAATATTACGATGTGTAAAGTTTCGATGAAATTGTTAATTCGCCTCGAGAGTTATAGTGCACACCAACCAGCCTGACAGACGGACATTTGAAAATCGACTCCGAATTGTATGAAACGGATTTGGTCCAAAGAAACGTGAGATCTAAAACCAGTATTTCGATGAGGCACATTTTTGCTACATCAAAGTGTATATACTCTCGTTAGCCATAAGGCTGGTGATAATCAAACTTTTAAAGGTATAGTCGACATAGAATGCGCGATTTGCGTTCACGATTACACATAATCCAATCGGTTCCAAATTTAAAATTTTTTACTATAGACATACTATTAATTTTCTTTTTTTCAATGAAGTGTCAATTCATACAGTACATGCAATTTTTCACCGGCTTAATTGAATAGTCAGTCATACCATTTCCTAAGTCATTTCATAGGTCCGATGTTAATAATCCAAAAATTTATTATTTTGAATGCCGTTGAAATTTTTTATTCGGACGTTTCAGTGGCGGAAAATTATGCCCGCCATCGAAAAGAAGGTATTTTCTTTAATTATAAAACAATAAGAACAACAAAATTATATCAATTGTTTTGGGTTTTAAGTCTTCTCTTACATATATGCAAAGTTCCAGGTCTTAAATATAATGCATATTTGCCAGCCGTTTGAAAATCACCGAAATTTCAAATCTAGTTCACACATAATATTTATAAGCCATCACCTTTTGATTACGACCATTGTCGTAGATTTCTATACCAGGTGCTGTTGGGTATTTCACCCACTAAAAACTGTTGGTGTTGTCAAGATCTTTGTTGTAGTTATCCATCAGAAATATTTCAAAGGTTCATGTATATAATGTTGTGGTTTTTTCTTTACAAATATTAAAGCCTTTCTCTGTGCGGAAATTTTATGTTTTGTCATCTATCAAGATGACACTACATGAAAATGCAATGAAACGCATTTAAGATTTTATCATTTAAATTAAAATGAAATATATAACCTTGCAAACAAAATAAAAAATGTATTAATTGGCGACGAAGCCCAATTTTATTTTTAATAGAAAAAGATACAATAAGAAAACATAAGTAAAACAAACACCGGTTATTTGAAACAAAACGGAACAGAACACTAAATATCTATGAAACAACCAAAAGCCAAATGTAGAAGAAAAACGTGACTAAAATAGAAATTTAAAACCATGCAGGCTGTGTCGAAGTCCATTAAAAATCTCATCATAGACAAAATAAACAATAAAATTAGCTCTACAAATATTTAGGGCTTGGGTTGCCATTTGGCCGTTACAAATATATTTATGGCTACTGATGTTTTAGGCCACACAATTATACTAAAAACTCTGGGAGAGAAAAAAAACACACAATAATAAAAGGCGAATTTGCTAGAAAAGTGAACCTGGGAAAATGTTGTGCCAGAAGAAAAAGCTAAAAAAAGAAAAGTAAAACACACACACACTCCGAAAACAAATGGCAGAAAGACAATAAAAAGGTCATAAAATTTAAGAGATTTTCTTTTCATCATTAAACAAACAACGGGGTTTTTGTTTGTTTTAAAGGAGTAGAATAGTCATCGGAAGTTTAAGTCTATATACCGTTTTGTTTTACTTTGATTAAGAATTTAACCATTTATACACTCAAAGAATAATGTTGAAAGGAAATTCACTGCTATATTAGCCAATTAGTGTTTAATTGATATACTCTTTTCTATAAACAGCTTGAGTTTTTTAAACTGTTAGAAAATGTTTACCAAAACTTGTAACTAAATCATTAAAGTTTTCCCATAGCCTGACTTTTGCGCATTTAAGGGTACCACCCTCCCCCCATTCTCGGTTTCAAAAAATTTAATTTTGCATATTGATTTATTTCAAACTTAAACCGATTCAAGAATGCCCCTATAAACTTTCAAGTGAAAATCTTAAAATTTTTTGCAGACTCTCACTTTGTCAAATGTATTATATCGGTCTACATTTAGGCATATCCTCCATATAACGGGTACTCTTCGTGTATGAAATCTCTCTATTAACAAGTAAAAAGGTGTCAGTAGGTGTTGCCGACAGGTCTACGAAATTACATACCGGTTTTATCATTTTTTATCTTCCTCTAGGTTTAAAAAAAATTACAATTTCGCTTGATAATCAGATTAACAAATTTAGACCATAGAATCCGATCTTCGGATACTTAATCTAAGTACGGTGAAAATGTTAGGATGTGCAAAGTTTCGAAGAAATTTGATATTCGGATCGCTTGATATGAATTGTACTAGTATTCGAAATATTTTCTGGCGGAGGTACAAGAAGAAGCAGTCCCTCCGATTGATAGTATAAAATGAATTCTCAGACGACTTTTGACCATATTGTGGAGGAGTACATTTCGTACATAATCTAGGTAAGATAAAGATATTGCAATGTGCATAGTTTCAATGGAATTGGATATTCCGTTTGCTTTATTTGTAATCCTTTGTGAGGGAGGTATTAGAAGGAGTGGGTCGTTCCCATATTTCAACTTTATACGGCTATAAATATTATATGAGGTACGAATATTGTAGAAACAAGTAAAATCGATTTTATGTTTTCATGCAGACATTCAAAAAATGTGAAACTAATGAGGGCTTATAGGAGAAAACTCATGTTATGATAGGACCTTGAAAATTAAGGAAAAAGACGTGAGGAGAAGATGATTGACTAATAGGGGGGCTATACCAAAACGGGAATCAATATTGTCCATTTTGGATAGTGAAATTATTTTATTGAAGAGGGGGTAACGGTATTAGCTCCCATATACCGTTACATAATCTTGATTCAATATTAAAATATTAATATATTAATATATATATTATTATTTAAATATATAAATATTTTTTAATACTAGAATGTGCTACACTATGAGAACACAAAATTCAAAATTACTGCCAATTTTATTGAAAAACGTGACCATAATCCGAATAATACAGAATATTGCGTGTATCTCCATATAGGGGCTACACGAAAACTTGGGTCAATATTAATACTTTTTACAGCCACTTCGGTTGGAAAACCTATCCTATAAGACCTATATCAGCGGGGCATCAAAACGTGGATCGATATATCCCATTTGGAATATCAAACATCCTAGGAGTACTATTGTGTGTTCAAAATTTCAAATGTAGTTGTTTATTAGTGCGATCTCTATCGTTCTTTCTACGGACCGACACGCATAAATAGATATCGAATTTTATGCTGATCCAGAAGATATAAACTTTATGAAGTCTCTGGTGAATATTTTAAGATGTTCACGTCAAGCTAACTTTTTAAAATTTCTGGAGATTTACCAAAAGGTCAGATAGCCAGAAAGATCAACAAATTCATCGCAGTCGGACAATCGTTGGTAGGGTGCAGTCTCATAATTTGAACCGACACACATCATTCTGGACTTATTTTCGTACACTGTGGAAATTGCTGTAGTATATATAAGTATATATATGAGAGATATATCTAAATCTTATTTTTACCTTATTTTTACCAAATTCGTAGACCACGTGCCCTTGTATATTAACTCAATCAAAACCCTCATATGGTTTCTTGTGTTAAAATTTATTTATGTCATCCATCAATATAATACTGAGAATGACAGTTTTCGGGTGTAACCAAATTTTCTAAAAGGACAACATCTTTGGAAATGTGTCGTATTTATGTTTAGACTGCGGCTCCCACAGCTTTCCGACACATTTACTCAGTTCTTGGCGCTAATATAAAGGGGAAAACATTCCTAACTGCGAAGAAGAAAAAAAAACGCGATAATACCCACAACAATAGTTTAAATCACGCAACTTGCGAAAAAAAAACACATACACACCATTGAAAGGGAAACCAACGAACCACTGAACATTTCTTTTAGCATGTTCTTAAAAATCCGAAGTTGTGTAAACACAAACCTACAGGAAAAACTTTTTACACAAGTCCAGACTTCAAAGTTTTCTTCCACCTCTTCCACCGACTTTGAGTGTGTCTGACGTTTTACGGAGATCCTTTAGAAAGAGCAAAAAAGAAAAAAAAAATACTAGAATTCAACTTAAAATAGAACAGGAAAGAACCGCAATATGAAATCCTTACAGCGACTGGTACAAGTTAACACAAAGTATACAGTTGAGTGAAATTCCTCGGGCTAGTTGTTTCCTCTACTTCAGTTAAACATGGTGATATGATAAGAAAAAGGGGGGTAAACATAGCATCGCAATAGGACATTGACATGATGTGATATGTTTTAAATTGTCGTTGTTTTAAAGTAAAGGGTTTTCTACAGAAAAAAACTAATATTACAATTTACAACAAATTTTACACAATACTTTAACGTACCCGTATCTGCCTCCCACATTTAGGTTATGTTTAAACAAAATGAACAATTTCATTTTGGCGTTATTATCCCCATTAGTTCATTTACTATATTGACCCTCCCATACTACGTTTATGTAATGCTGTTATAGGTCATACCTTGTGAAAGTGTTGGTATACCACTTTCCTAGACATGCCTTATCTTATGGATTCAGTGGTTTGATGTAAAAAAGAAAAAACTATTCATGGCATTGTGCTGTGGTGGCTGCCATTGTGAGATTGTGTCAATCCACTAACTGCTTCTGTTCGGATTCTATCGTTGAACACCGTTAGGTATTTAAAATATTTAGCAAGCGGCAGTTTTCGTTACCTTAACCAGCCATTTTCGCGGTTTTGCGTTATTATTTTGCCACCTTCGCTTGCAGACACCACGATGAGTATTTTCGTAATGAGTATTTTGTTAGCAGATTGAAACGAAAACTGCCTAATAAGGTGAACAAATTTTTCAAAAATTTGTTTGGATAGTTTAGTGGCTCACTACCCAAATGTTTTTGTTTTTTTTTTGGAATATGTGTTTTCTGAAAAAATTTATACTATGAATCTGTTTTTGATCCAAAATTAGGTTTTAGCGTGTATGTGTTGTGAAATTTGCAATCCAGTATGGAAAGGACCAAAAGGGGACAATTTTAGTATAACCTTTATCACTTTATATGCATATAAGACGTAACCGTAAGAATCAACATAAAAATAACAGGTGAAAAAGACGATATATTCGGTGTAGCCTATGCAAAGGATATCTTAGGCGCGACTGGGAACCGGATATACTAATTTGCCTCCCTTTTGATGATAATTTTTTTTAATGTTCATCACAGAGTATTATTTTCATTGAAGTTTGCAACCCAAGATGAACTATATATTATACTGTAACGATTTCAGATTTATTGAATAATGGCCGGTTCATAATATAAGTTAACTTTTACAGAAAATCTTTCCAAGCAAAAATTGTAACCCATAACGTTCAAGAAAATATATTTCAGCAACATTTAATGGGGATACCTCTTTTAGAAGATATCGAAAATTGGGAATTATATATAGCTGATTTTCGCACCTAATCTTCTAGTTTTGCATCATTATACTCCCTGACGGTAGTATAATCACAACAGATACAGTAGTGTATAAATTTACTATTTCGGGAACATAGTATTCTTAATCCCGTAGTATATGGGAACAACCCCAACAAGCGAACCGAATAAGTTAACTTTTTTTTTAACATAAAACAAATAAAGACGATGTTAAAACCGTGTCCAAAATTCCCAAAATACCGCCTAGAGTTAATATTAATAACCAGTGAGCGGAGCAGTATAGTCGGACGGGGCCGACCATACGATACCCCACACAACTACCACGGAACTCTAACTTTCTGCGGATGTTTATTCTAAGCCTGGTAATATTTCGTGATATTTGATCAATCTTGCCCGATTAGAGGTCAACAACACCTTTCTCTTACACTGACATATTTTCCGAATATTACCATTTATATTCAGTACAGCCATTCTAATTAATTGTCCAGATTCCCTTCACCGTGGGTTGTGTAGGGATGTTCGGCCTATTATTGGCATCGACTCAAAAAACACAAAAAATACGTTTTTGGTCCACTTCATCCCAATATTATAATCTGAATATCACCGAAAATTATAGGCGTTGTCCTTGACCATAACTGGAACCTCATGCAAAATTTAAAAGCGATCAGCGCTATATTTCCGCCCTCTAGTGTGGTAATGGGTTATTAAATAATATCTGAATACGTAAGCACCTGCACATATTTAAGTTAACTCCCACATACGAGAACATTCGACAATATAATTGGTATCAATTTAAAGGTCAAGCACTCCTCTTGCATATACTATCAACTTCCCTGGTCTATGTCCCCCAGGAGTAAATATATACGCTATAGAATAAAAATTTTGTAATTTTTTACACAAAAGTCAGAGTTTATTTGACTCACTAAATATTGACCGATCTTTATCAAAAAAGGCATCTTTATTCTTTGGCCCGATCCCCCTCTCCAAGTAAAATTTCGCGATGTTTGGACCATAATTGCAGTGAGCGAAGCAGTATAGTCGGACGGGGCCGACCTTATGATACCCTACACAAATTCCACGAAAATCTAACTTTGGGTGGTTTTATATTTTGAGCTTGAGCAATATTTCTCGATATTTAAAACTTTTGACCATCTAGAGGTCAACAAATATTACTAATATTCAGTAAAGCCCTTCTAATTACTTGTCCATATTCCCTCTAATTACCCGTCCACGTTTGGATGTTCGGATTTCAATTGCGGCCTATAGGTCGACTCGAAAAAGTTTTCGACCCTTTTCATCCTAATATTATTATCTGACATCTTTGAAAAATATAGGCGTTGTCCCTGACCATACCTGGATCCTCATGGAAAATTTTAAAGCGATCAGTGCTATATTTCCGCCCTCTAGTGTGGTAATGGGTTACTAAATAATATATGAAAACGTAAGCACCTGTAAATATTCAAGTGTAACTCCCACATCCGAGTGCATACGACAATATAATTGGTATCAACTTATAGGCTACATTGATCCTTAACTGTAGCCTGTATCGTATATGACGATCGGTTTACAAATTATAATGGACAGACGGACAGATCGACTCAGTTAGTCGAGATATGACGATCGGTATACTTAATGGTGGGTCTACAACCAATATTTCGCGGCGTTACAAACTCTTGGGGCTGCACAAAGCTATAATACCCTGACAACATAGTTGTGTAGGGTATAATTATATCATTGACCACACTTTCTGAGTCGATTTATGCATGTCCTTCCGCCCTGGTTTAATTATAAACACGGTACAGGTCGCCTTTATAATTTGAATTGAATGAAAATTGGTACAACTCATTTATTTGGCTCAAGGTCGAACCCTATTGAAATTGGGAAAAATCGGTTCAGATTTAAATATAACACCCATAGTTTCGCCCGATTTTAGGTATATGGTGCACAAAAGACCTAAAGTTAGGCCGATTGCCGCAAAATTTTGCACAACGCATTGAAGTTACCATAACATAACGCGTGTCAAGTTTTGATGAAATCGGTTCGATTAGATATAACTCCCATATATATTTCGTACGATTTTATGTTAATGGAGCACCAAAGCCTCTAAATTTACTTGACGAAATTTGGCGTAGCGTACTGAATTGAGTCTAGAATTATGTATGCTAAGTCTCGTGAAAATCTGTTCAAATTTAGATGTTGCTCCCATATATATTTCGTACGATGTTATGTTAATGGAGCACCAAAGCCTCTACATTGCTTTCTTTTTGCACGAAACTTTGCATAGCGCACTGAATAAAGTCTAGAATGTTGTGTGCTAGGTTTCTTGAAATTCGGTTCATATGTAGATATAGCACGCATATGTATATATTTTCCTATTTTGTGTAAATTGTGCACCAAACTCCTTATGTTTGTCCTATTGACGCGAAACACAACGTATCAAATTGCGACTAGAATGGCGTTATTGCGTTTTGTTGAAATTGGTGCAGATACCGACATAGCTTTCATATTTATTTCGAACTGATGTCTAATTGAAATTAAATTTAAAATAGTTCTTTAAATCGATTTACATAAAATTGTCCCATTGTACGCAAACGACTCGAAATCTGGCCGAATTAAATTCCATTCTATATGAGGGCTGCATCAAAACGTGCACCGATATTTCCCATTTGAAATACCAAACATCCTAGAGGTACTAGCAATGTCGGTGCAATTTCGGAGCTCTATCATAAAACTTGCGATCTCTATAGTGATTTAAAGAGACGGACAGATAGACACACAGAGAGATATGCGCACACGCATAAATCAAAATAGGATTTTTTTCTGATCCCGAATATATATATATATATATATATATATATATTGCGGAGTCTTCAGAGAACATTATGAGGATTTGCAAAGTTTTGGTAAGTTTTGGCCTAGCCCCCAAGTGAGCGAATATTTATGATTTATTGTAGTGTGACTTGTTACGAAATAAGAATACAAAATTCAGAATTATAGGCAATTTTTATTTAAACGTGTTCAAAATATCGGAATTTGTGTTGTACGTTATATGGGGCTATAGAAAAATATGACCAATATTAAAAATTTTTGGCAGAAAGATTTAGTATCCAACGCATCCTTTTACAGCCGTCCAAAATTCTCAAACTATCGACATTTTAAGGGTATCGTTGTACATTGGAATGAAATTCTTCATGTACAAATCAAAATTTTGGTATATCTCCATTCGTTTAGAGATTAGAATGATTACAACTGAAAGGCTTAAATCATCATGACATATGTAAATAGTCACATAACTTCGGACATGATCATTTCGATGAGTTACAAATTCCGTCCCACTGAATAATACATAGCATTGCTTGCACGTGGTATATATTTCTTATTTCGGTACAACCTATTTTGAACTATTTTGCATCTGTTATACATACAATTTTGGTGTACATTAAAAAAAAATCTGGCCATCCAACTAATACAGGCTATACCTGATGCTAAGTTAAGGTCGCGGTTATTTACTATACTAGCAGTAACAAACAACCATATTTCCACATTTACTAACACTACCTCCCGCTAGAACACGAAGGAAATTAGTTTTCTCAGCTAATTGTGTTGCCAGCCACAATCCCCGTCGTTGGTATAGCCTGAACATGTTTTACAGTTGTTTAGGTGTGCCATATCTTGTAGCATCATTCATTCATTTTCATTGCCTGCGAGAATTTGATAGAGTACAAGATATTTATAGATGGTCTTTGAATACGAAATACATACGAACACAGTTAAGGGTTATTGGTTCATTAGCCTTAATTAACACAGCCACCGTCATAATGTAGCTCAGACCCCCTGATACTATTCACATTTTAAATTTGACCTAATTTTTTGTTGTACAATAATGAAATTGAGATGAATTTGTATTTTGCTGTAGTTTAAGGCGAACCTTTTAACATATATCTCTGTCTCGTTTTCACTTGTATTCACTGTATTGGATAGCGTCGGTGTATGGTATCCAACTCAATACAATTAACAGTCTGTGTTGTTATTGTTCGATAATATTGCGGGGGAAAACAAACAAAAACCAGTGAGCGGAGCAGTATAGTCGGACAGGGCCGACCATATGATACCCTACACAACTTCCACGAAAGTCTAACTTTCTGTGGTTTTATGTTCTGAGGTTGGGCAATATTTCGCGATATTTGCACCCTTTTGACGGACTAGAGGCCAACAAATATTACTAATATTCGGTACAGCCTTTCTAATTACTTGTCTAGATTCCCTTCACCCTTTGTGTTGTGAAGTTCGGCTATCAATTGTGGCCTATAGATCGACTCCAAATTACACAAAACATAAGTTTTCGGTCCACTTTATCCCAAAACTACTATCTGATCATCACCGAAAATGATGGGCGTTGTCCTTGACCATACCTTTATCCTCATGGAAAATTTCAAAGCGATCAGCTCTATATTTCCGCCCTCTAGTGCGGTAATGGGTTACTAAATAATATATGAATACGTAACCACTGTAAATATTTACGTGTAACTCCCACATCCGGGTACATACGACAATATATTTGGTATCGATTTTAAGGTCAACCACTCCTCTTTGATATACTATCAACGTTTTGGGTCTATGTCCTTCAGGAGTAAATATATACGGTATAGAATACAATTTTTTCATTTTTCACACAAAAGTCAGGATCCATTTGACCCGCTAAATATTGACCGATCTTTATCAAAACTGGCACTCTTATTCTTTGGCCCTATCCCCTTCTCCCTGTAAAAATTCGCGATGTTTGGGCCATAATTGCAGCCTCTGGAGCGACCAGAAAAACAGAAAAAAATTTGGTATATGGTCCATTTCATCCCCTTAATATTAACCGATCTTTACCAAAAACAATAGGGGTCTTCATTGGCCAGAACCCATCCTACATGCAAAATTTCGTGCATGGTCCATAGCTGTGGCCTGTATCATGTTTACAAATTATAATGGACAGACGGACGGACGGACACACATGTCTAGATCGACTCAGCTATTCGATATATGACGATCGGTATACTTAAAGGTGGGTCTAGGACCAATATTTCGCGGCGTTACAAACTTTTGGGGCTGCACAAAGCTATAAAACCCTGACAACATAGTTGTGTAGGACATAAACATTGGACGTTCCGATCGGGTATATAATTTATATCCGCCACCATATGGTGTGCATTCCGCATTGCTTGCAATATTTGGTTCTAGAGAATGATGTTATTGCATTACGTGATTTTAGACCCTTGATGCTCTAAAATGCTCTCCAAATATTGTTTAACATTTTCAAGGCATTCTGATTGGAAAATTGAGGTAGGAACTTCAATATACCAGAAATTAAATAGGAAATTTGTATATCGGTATTTTGTAACATTCTATTATATTGAATAATTTCCGGAAATAATATTTGTATTCACCATGAATCTGATATGCCAAATTATTAGAATATTCGGTTGGAACTTTAATAATAACGAAAATGGAACGGGGCCTTTATGTGTGGGCTTTGTCAAAACTTGAGCCTTTATATATATTTATATATATAATTTTCCGCAAATATATGTTTTACCCTCCAACATCCCGGAATGCATATTTATTGTCATTACAATGGGCAAATGCAGCTAAATACTTATACGGGGGCTATGGCAAATCATAGACCTATATACACTGATGGCCAAAACTAAAGCAACCGAAATTGCAAACTAAAAGAATGTCCTGTACATTTTTTTTGAAAATAAAGCTATTGATTAAAAAAATATTTTGAAATAAAAAATATTCCATGGAAAACTAAATTGACCAATTTTTGCATGTTCAAAACTAAAGGAAAACTAATTGTCAAGCTCAAACACGCAGACAAGTGGTACATTTTCTTCTACGAAGGGAATCATAGCGTTTTCCAACACATTTGTATTGACAATCCGATCCATTACTTCATAAATCTCGTAATGTTTATATCCAGTGATTTCGTGGACCTTCTCCACATCCCGAAGCTTTAATTTCGGGAATAATTGAAATAACTATATAAATGTTATTATTTACAATCACCGTCTTCAATGTCGAATCATGTTATTATATATGGGATTGGTCCAGTTCAAAAATATTTGTTTTTATTAAATTTTATTTAATTTTGAGTACTTAGTGTGCATTTAGAATCAGCTTTCGTACCGGGTGCGTATACGGTTTATAATCTATTGGAAAAAACACTCATCATACGCCTAAGATAATTTAGAAATGTCACTTGTTTTCTGCTGCGGATTCATTGCATTTCTATCACATGTTATGTATTTTAATTTTACATTTTGTTCTATTGTTAATAATAAATTATCACTTTCCTTTCAAAATCATTATTAAAATATTATTAAAAAATTCATTATACACAATTAATTAACAAAAAAATACAGATCAATTGGAATCCTACAAGGACATTCAAGGTATACGTGTAAACAATAAAATCATTTTGTATTAAGTTAGTAATAAGTATTCTGTTAATAATTAATTACGGTAAGATACTTATGGGTATATAAGAAGTTGTGTATAAATTAATTATAAATTTTTGAATCATATTAGCAAACCCCGCCTCTATGTGATAAGAATAAATAAATATGCATATAAAAGATAAACCTTTTGAACACAAAAAGTTAAAGATGAAAATATAACCTTTTTGCAATCAATATTTGGGTATAACCCAAAGATATCGACTAATAATAAAACTAATATTGATCTAAAACTGTTATTAATCCTGAAAATTCTTTATATGTACTGTAAATTTGTCCGATTTTAGAAATATCAGTGGCTGTAAACTGGCGTATACTAAAAAAATTGATTGATTGACTAAAAAAAATTGATTGATTGACTGACTGGCAAAACGATTCTAGAGCTAGATCTCTTAAATATTGAATGAGGGTCACTGCTTGAGTGTGACTAGTTAGAAATCGTTTTTGGAAATTGGAATTATAAGTATCCGAAAAGTACTAAAATGTACTAAAGTGAACGGATAGGTCTAAAAATGTAAAATGAAATTTAGATCCGAATTAAGGTTGAGATGTAGGGTCGATATAAGGAAAATGGTTCTGGAAGTGTGTACTCATGTATACCGATAGAGCTGGAATATTGAAATTTGGAAATAAAATTACTGTTGGAGGTAGGAATGTAGTATTTTTTTTATTTATTGGTACTAAAGGGTTCTAAATTTAATACAATTTGAATTTTGGGTGAAAGGACAGAAGTGGAATACTAAAAATTCGAAAATAAGATCAATGTTGGGATATAGGATTGGGGTATGTAAGACGTTTTGGAAATTTCTACAAATGTGTACTAAATGGTACTAAATTGAGAACAATTTGATGCTGATGTGAACCTAGGTTAGAAGATAGGTGAGAATACTGAAATTTGGAATTTAGATTAATCATAGAGTGCCGGATAGGAGTATGGATAACATTTTGGAAATTTGTACTAATAAGTACTAAGTGGTACTAAATTTGATACAATTTGGATTTAGCTGAAACTGGGAACTATGATTTCTATTTAATTGTTGAGGTGTAAGTTTATATTAATGTATACTAAATGCTACTAACTTCGATACAATTTGGATTTAGCGAGCCGATAGAGTTAGAATCCTGAAATTTGGAAATAAATTACTGATGGGGTGTAGGTTTTTAGTAGTTCTAGTTTTAGTAGTTTTTTTTAACTAATGTGTACTAAATAGTACTAAATTTGGATTTATGTGAACTGATAGGGCAGAAAACCAGAAATTGGGAAAAAAGATTTCTGCAGGATTTGGATTTAGATTGAGGTTTTGATGGAAATTTGTTCTTTTGAGTACTAAATTTTGTAAAACTTGGTGTACATATAGATCTTGACTCATGAAATTTTGTTATTAGTTTGGAAATAAGTCCTACAAGAGCACAATAGGTAATAAATGGTACTAAATGTAGTATGGTTCTTGATTTCTGTTGCGGTCAGAATGGATGAGTAGTGTTGACAAATGGGGGATGGTTTGGAAATTCTTTCTATAAGAGATCAAAGGTAGTAACATTTTAACTATGCTCGATATTGGTATGTAGTATGATTAGCTCTTCAGACATATGCAGTAATCTGTGAAAACAACATAATATGTTTAAATATTTGCCACACTCGTCAACGAAGTAGCGCACTCTTCGAAGCTACTAAAACAAGTTTAACGATAGATTCAATTTTCAGAGTATATCATCATTCCTTTGATATTGGATTTCTCCAAATTTTCAATATATGTGTCCATTGTGAGAAACCTATTAGTTGCAGATATTAGGTTTGTGAAAAATTCGTTTACTTTATTCGCGTGGCATTTTACATTTGTTTTCAATTTCTATAAAACTTTATTTATAATTGAATAAAAGAAACGTTAAACCAACCACCGAGCAATTCAATATCTATCGGCACAAAACAAATCAAAATATCTGTGTCGGATTGTTGGCCTAAAGGTCATTATCATTTCTGTCATTTTTTACTAGAACGAACGGGAATGTTGTGATTATGATCTCCTACAGAGAAAATATAATTTCAAACTTATTTTTGTGGTTCAATATATAAAATTAAAAGCGAAATATTTGGAAAATATAGCATTTAAAGATAAAGGGTTCCAAGAGATCCCTTGTAAAAAATTGTATTGCTGTAGCCATCAGATGAAGATATTAGAACAAGTTGTATTACTGGAGCCTTTTCGGTTAGAAAATGTGGCATTAACACCCAAAATATCGACAATTAGGCGGGAACTTTTTAATGGGTCCATATCAAGCCGCTGACCTATAATGGTAACTTTCGGCGCAGATGCATGTCAGCATTCTAATTAGAGCCATTTCGGTTGGGAAATGGGTCTAATAGCCTCAAAATGCCGAAAAGTATACAGAACCTTGATATGGGAGCTATACCAAAACACGGACCAATACTCCCCATTTGCAATACCAAACACCCTAGAAATAATATCAGTATCTGGGCACTGCCAATTTTCATCGAGTTTTGTTCAATATTAAAGATTTTATTTGTCAAAAGAGTGAAATTTTCAAGTCCCATTATATGGAAGGTAGCCCTAAATACATTTAACTGAAATTTTTCATCGAATTTTATAGGAGCAAACATTTGTAGAGCAAACATTTGTAGAGCAAACATTTGTAGACTCACTATATGGGAGTAATACCAAATATTGGACCAATACAATACAAATTGTACAAACCTTTATATCTGTGACCGTTGTTAATTTGAACTTGCGACATAATTTGTGGTAGTTATGTTTCCGATTTTTAAGGGATAATTATATCCTACACAATTATGTTGTCAGGGTATTATAGCTTTGAGCAGCCCCAAAAGTTTGTAACGCCGCGAAATATTGGTCCTAGACCCAGCATCAAGAATACCGATCATACTTCAGTCATATCTCGACTAGCTGAGTTGGTCTAGACATGTGTGTCCGTCCGTCCATCCGTCTGTCCATTATAATTTGTAAACACGATACAGGCAACAGTTATGGACCAATCTTCACGAAATTTTGCTTGTAGGATGGGTTCTGGCCAATGAAGACCCGTATTGTTTTTGGTAAAGATTGGTTAATATTTAGGGGATGAAATGGATCAAATACTTAATTTTTGTCCGTTTTCTGGTCGCTCCAGAGGCCGCAATTATGGCCCGAACATCGCGAAATTTTGCATAGAGAACGGGATCGGGCTAAAGAATAAGCATGCCTGTTTTGAAAAAGATTGGTCAATATTTAGCGGGTATAATGTGAAAAAAATACAAAATGTGTATTCTATGGCGTATATATTTACCCCTGAAGGACATATACCCGAGAAGTTGATAGTATATCCAAGAGGAGTGGTTGACCATTTAAATTGATACCAATTATATGGTCATGTGTAGGATTTACACTTAAATATTTAAATATTTACAGGTGCTTACGTATGTAGGTATTAGTTTGTCACCCATTACCACACTAGAGGGCGAAAATATAGCGCTGATCGCTTTAAAAATGTCCACGATAAATGTCAAGGATAACGCCTATAATTATCGTTGATGATCAGATACAAATTTTGGTATGAAGTGGACCGGAAACTTATTTTGTTGTGTTTTTTTTTCGGCCCACGGCTAAGGGAATCTGGACAAGTAATTAGATGGGCTGTACTAAATATTGGGAATATTCGAAAAATATGTCAGTGTAAGAAAGAAGTGTTGCTGACCTATAATCAGGCAAGAGGGTGCAAATATCACGAAATATTGCCCAGGCTCAGAATAAATATCGGCAGAGTGTTAGAGTGCCGCAGTAGTTGTGTAGGCCCCGACCGGCTACACTGCTCCGCTCACTAGTTTAAAAATATGGGTTCCACCATCTAGATTGTGGATCAAATACCGAAAATTAGTATGTACTTTTCTGTAAAGGGGGAAATATAAAAATACCTAATATGTTATTTTACACCTTTTACTTGAAAAATGAGGAACTTTAGCACAACAAAAATTATGTGGCATGTATTGAAAAACAATATGCCACATGTGGTGGACATACTATACGACCTAAATATATCAATGCATACGAACAACCAAACAAATTGCCCACTTGCTTTCTTCTTTACCCAAAAAAGGTAACTGATAGATGATACCAAACATCAGATAAGTTCGTATTGATGGTATGAGCAAGGTATTTACAAAATTCTCTACCTATATATCTCTATCGGGATTTCAACAGACAGAGGGACGGACTACTTTGATATCGAATTTTCAGCGGCGATGAGGTATTGATTGAATAATTAATTTATCGTTATGGAGTCTGCTAATTATGTGACCAACACTGTATATATTTTATTGAACTAAGTCGGGGTTTGCTAAAGAATAATACAAATTTGTTGTCATCATAAATTTATATAATGCATTTCTAACAAATTAGCAAATAGCGTATTTATTATTTCAATTTAATATTATTTCAGAATTCTTTATTATTTATAACATAAAATAGCTCATATGTTATTTATCAGTCTTAATATATGTGACCATTGAAATACAAGTATTGCCCAACACATGTATCCTTATTGTAAACAAATTTTTGATATATTTTCAAAACAAATTACTAACATACATATATATATATTTTTTTTTTTGTTATGTGTTTGCTCTTCACCCCACAAACCAACAACCGCACAAATCTTTGGACGTTTATGCTGAAAAAAAAAACATTAATATGGCAAATTGTTTCTCGTCTATTTCTGAATGGGGTCAACACATCAAAAAAAAAAAAAAAAAAACGGTCTACCATTCAATGGAACAACAACCAATACCACAACAATGCCATCATACAAATCGACGCCGCATCATTTGTATTAACCTTTTGGATACCACATACGCCTGTCCATAACCACTGAATAGGAATCGTTAATGGGCAACTCCATGGGATCATTACGTAGCAGTTCACCTGGACCCAAGGGTGAACCAGGCATTAAAGGTGAAATGGGTCGGCCAGGTGAAAGAGGTCAGCCAGGACAGAAAGGTGAACGTGGAGATCCTGGAATGAGTGGCGAAAAAGGCGACAGGGTGAGTAAAAAAATATATGGTTATAATGAAAAATGTTTGAATATATATATATATATACATGTATGTTGTAAACATAGCGTATTAATTATTACTTTTGAAATTTCATTTGCCAACGTTTACTTATTTTCGCACTGAAAATCTATCAAATCCTATCCTGGCATTTAAGCTAATGGAAAATGTCAGTTCAAATTGACGTATTATAAAATTCATAATCTCTACATATATCTATTCGATATATAAAATATTCGACAAATAATTTTGAAAAAAAAATCGTCGTATCGAACACTTTTACACAGGGTCATTTTGAAATGGTGCGAAAAATATTTCCGAGTCCGGAGTGAGTATACGCTGGTAAAGGCAAAGTGCAAAATCAATTTTAACGGGAAGATTATGGAAAGAGGAAGAATTGTCAGTAAACATTGGAGCTAGATGTGGCAAGGATATTATAAGTTCCTTTAGCCAAATTTATTTTTTTTCTCTTATGATGTGATTTAATATTTTCCCGTGAGGCTCTGTGTAGTACATAAATATTGCCTGTCATTTGTTCTCATTCTAGCATGTCATGGTAAATATCCAACCTATTTTATACATACATCAGTTCATCAACGACTAGTTAGCAAAACGACTTGACGAAATCTCATAAATCCCTTCATTATGAGAATAGTTTCAGTTTATTTGTGTCATTATCACCTTTGAGTGGGCCAATGTGTTGCCACGCAATATCATTTCTGCTTTTGTTTAGAGCAAATGATTCGCATAAAATTTCCTTGGATATGTTCATTTGTTAAACACACATTAAGACATTTGGTTTTACTTTACTTCTTATTCATGTTTGCTTTGGCCTTTTTTCACATCTAATGCTATTTAATTACCTCAGATGATGATGTTGATTTGATTGTTATAGAAAATGCTATTCATCTTATTATCATTGCTCATTTTGTGGCATTACTGTGCTTCGAATGACGCATGACTTTTATATCCCCAAGTATGTTGAATTCATTAGGTTCATTATAAAGGAAAAACTTAATACTTAGTCATCGGCAAAATTGGACGTGGGCCATGTTAAGAATTAATTTACAAAATTATTAGATGACAGGCATACATACAACCATATATTAGATAATCGGTAGCTTATGTGGTTATTATTGATATTACTAATGTGATTCGTGAGATCGTCTAAAAGTCTGTTATCCCTACAGTCAATCACCAAAAAAGTATATGTAGATCAAATACCGTGATGCATTTGTACACATCCAAATATAGGGTTGTAACGCATTCAAAAATGGGGCTACCATGCGGTTTTGTTTTGTTTTAATATTGTTTTTATTTTTATTTATTGATTTTTTGTAAAGTAGCCAATACGCATATGAACTTTAGGAATCTAATTGAGGTGTTCCCCAACCATTCTGCTATTTGTATACCCTTCACCACACTGTGCATTGTAACAGGCAATAGGAAACGAGATAGACCCATGGTTCCTTTTGACAATATGGATATAATCATTTTCTGAGTCGATGTATGCATGTCCTTTCGTCCGTCTGTAGATGTTAAATTGTAACCAAAGTACAGGTTGAAATTATAATCCGATTTCGATAAAATTTCACACAAGTCACTTTTTTGGCCCAAGGACGAAACCTATTGAAATGGGAGAAAATCGTTTCAAATTTATATATAGCTCCTATATATAGTTACCTCCGATTTTCTGTAAATAGTGCACCAAAAATCCTTAATATTTGTTCAATTCCAAAAAGAATTGGCACAGCATACTAAATTAAGTCTATATATATTTTCGTACGATTTTATGTAAATGGTGCACCAAACTCCCAATATTTGCTCGATTTAGACAAAATTTTACACCGCATACTAAATTAAGTCCAGTGTGACGTCTGTGAAGTTTGATTACAATCAGTTCAGTTTTATATATATCTCCCATACATAGTTTCGTCCGATTTTATGCAATTTTTTCGTCCAATTCTATTTCAATGGTCTTCCAAAAATGCTATATTCCTTCTATCTACAGGATATTGTAGACATTATCATCTCTTGTGTATATGCAAAGTGGTGAAGGGTATCATATAGTCGGCTCCGCCCGACTTTTGATCTTTCCTTACTGGTTTTTTGTAGAAGTCAGCAACCACCCTTGTTTTCTAAAGTGTGGCTAGAATGACGGGTTTTACCAATTCGGATTAGAATAAATATTATACATAAATCACAAATTTCAGTATTTAATTTCTATCGACTGGGACTACCACATAAGACTAGCTACTACATAAGTTTGCAACTACATGTCAATAAATCCAAAACTTTTTTTTCATATATATTAATAATTTTCGGCTTCATCTATGTTAAAAAATTGGCAATATTGCTTATATACTACTCTTGTATAATCTGTTCTATTTCAATTAAATGCTTAAATACAAATTTCAACAAACAAACAAATAAATTTCAATGAGTTATTTGATTACAAAATAAATGTTTTCGACAATCTATTTTCTTGTTGAAACCGTACAAAGGACATAATTTCTATGAAAAAAAGGGGATATTCCCAATGCAACAATTAAAGGTGGGAAACACATTCTCCACAAACTAAATCCTTCTCAAAAAAACCTTTTTTTCGAAGCGTATAACAAAATGGTATCGAAAATAATAGGAAAACAAGTTGTCGTCTTATATTTTGTAGATCCTCCTCCGAAAAAAAATAGAAGAATAAAAAAGGCTTAACACTAAGCCAATAAAATATTAAAGGATTCCAAATGACAACGAAATAAAAATAAGACATCAAAACTAACTGCAAAAAAAAGGAAAACAACTATGAGTTAGACTGTTCCGCTGTACCCTTTTTCCATAGTAATCCTTGAAAACAGTCTGACCCATATTAACAAATTTTCAAGGATTTGTTTCTCTTGAAATAGTCAGTTTGTATTTGTTTTTGCACACGTGCCTAAATGTTTCTGCAACAGAAATATATACATACATATACGTACTTATATAATATTGTTAGTTCGAAAACCAATCTTCAAATTGTTTTTCGTAAAATTCAACATAGATATTGGCCGCTTAACCTATTCCCAGCAGTTGTTATTTGCTGGAGTACAAAAAGTGAAGTTTTCAGCAAATAATAAAAAAAAAACTTGGAAGGGAAGTTCAAGAGTCGGACAGGGACGACTGTACGACTAGTTTGGCCATGCACAAGAGATTCTCCTACGATTCTTATTGTAAAGTAAAATATACCGACTAAACCCATAATAACAAACATTGTTCTCTTTAATAGGTTTGATGTGTATTTGGAGGACCCTTAAAATGTAACCGGACAAAATTTAATACATTATTTATATAGATATATACACCAATTTCAATCGATTTTAAATTTGTATCGAATTGAATTAAACGCACAGTAATGTCCAAAAGATCAACTAGAAATAAATATATATATATATATATATATATCTTAGGTTGGGAAAAAGAAATCCATTATTTTTACATGAAATGTAGGCCTTCATTTCACATACACCGGAATGACAGATTTGTGCCTAAATTGATTATTCTTATTTTAAAGGTATCTTCATAATGCCTCTCTCATAGAAGTACTGCTCTCTACTTGCAAAAAAAAAACAGTAAGGAAAGTAATAAAGTCGGACGGGGCCGACTATATGATACCCTTCACCACTTTGGGTATATTCAACAGATGGAATCCTAACAGACGTCGCATTTTTGAAGGACCATTAACATGAAATTAAACATGTCATTCTGCAACCTATACTAAATTTTGGTCAGATATAGAGTTGCTTCTTATAATGGGACAAAATTATGTAAATAAATTTAAAGCAAAATACGAAATCTAAACCGATTTCATTGAAACTTGTCACATGTTAGGTTACACTAATTTCAGTATGTTTTTGCATTCGGCCACATTTTGAGTTCTTCATTTACTTATAAATCCAAATTTCGTGCAAATGGAAGGATATACAGGGACTTTAGTGCACCATTTACCTTAAATCGTACGAAAATATATATAGGAGCTATATCTAAATCTGAACCGATTTTCACGAAACTTGACACACATCATTCTACACCTAATTCATTACGCTGTGCCAAATTTCGTACAAATCGAAGGATATATAGGGACTTTGGTACACCATTTACCTTAAATCAGACGAAAATATATATGGGAACTATATCCAAATCTGAACCGATTTTCACGAAACTAAACACACATCATTCTAGACCTAATTCATTACGCTGTACCAAATTTCGTGCAAATCGAAAGATATATAGGGACCGTTTACATTAAATCGGACGAAAATATATATGGGAGCTATATCTAAATCTGAACCGATTTTTCCCAATTTCAATAGGGTTCGTCCTTGGGCCAAATAAGTGAACTATGCCAAATTTCACCCAATTCGGATTATAAATGCGGCCTGTACTTTGTTTACAATTTAACATCGACAGACAGACGGATGGGCTGACGGACATGCATAAATCGACTCAGAAAGTGATTCTATGCATATTCTCAAAACGAACCATGTGTATATTTCGTTTCCTTTTGCCTGTTACAAACATATGCACAAAGACATAATACCCTGTACCACAGAGTGGTGAAGGGTATACGAATTTTTATCATTAAAAAATGTTGCAATGCAGGAAAAGGATGATAATAGCTCGATGCCAAGTCGGACTATATGGCGGATGCATTAAAACTTTCCAACCAAGCTCCCGAAGTTTCTGGCGAGTCACTGTAGATGTGTGTAGCCTAGTGTTGTCCTGGTGGAACACGACATCTCTTCTGTTGGCCAATTCTGGTCGTTTCTGGTCAATTGCTATCTTCAAACGGTCCAGTTGTTAAC
>NW_026885811.1:0-7227 GCF_032173495.1 Musca vetustissima | reverse complement strand
GAAAGTGGACTAAATTAAATGTATGATCTGTGTCTATATGTGAAACGACTTAACCGAACGAAAATACATATTTTTATCAGAGTAAAATTCTATGACGATTTAAGCATGTCCGTCTCTCTGCTGTCTAGCCTCTAAACGACAACGTAGAGTTGTCTTTTGTCTACAGGCAGATCATGTTCGAAGATGAACTATATCGGCCCACGCATAGGCATATAAGGGTACCCCAACTTTGGGTTCTTAAATTTCGCTAAAATTTGGTACATTATATATACTTATTGAGTATCAAAGGGGGTTGTTGAGCGTGCTTTTCAACCGAATTCGGTGTAATTTGGTACAATAGATACTTCTTTGGTACATCAATCCACACACATGCTCTCAGTAAGCTATGCCAAAGTACATGTAATTGGGCCAGATTTAGATTCGTTTAGAAAATAAACACAGAGCGCTGTAGAAGACATAATTTCCAGTTCATCCACAATCATTAGTTCATTATTTAGTGCAACCTTTAATACTTTGGTAGACAATTTGCTAAAAATAGGACGAAAATATACATGGGAGCTATATCTAAATCGGAACCGATTTTAATAAAACTTGACAGACGTTAGGCTATCCTAACGTCAGTACGTTTTGCAAAATTGTATGCCAATCGGAATAAATTTGGCTCTTTGGGGCACCATTTGCTAAAAATCGGACGAAAATATATATGGGAGCTATATCTAAATCTGAACCGATTTCAATTAAACTTGGCACACGTTAGACTATCCTAACTTCAGGTCTGTGTATAAAATGTCGTGTCATTCGGCCTAAATTTGGCTCTTTGGTGCACAATTCACTAAAATTCGGACGAAAATATATATGGCAGCTATAAATAAATCTGAACCGATTTCAATAAAACTTGGCACACGTTAGACTACGTGAACTTCAGTACGTTGTGCAAAATTGTGTGCCAATCGGCTAAATGTTGCATGTTAATTTCTTATAGCCGTGCAAAACTACCACCTTCATTCAAATTAACTTGTAATTTCCAAAAACTATTAGAGACAAATGTAAATATATTTTTCATTACAAAAACTTTAGAAACTGTCGTATGTTATGTTAAAAAATCAATTTAAAGAAGAATTTCTTTCTATTGCGCACTTAGAACAAACACTTTCAAAAACTGCCTACAGATTCCCCGTTTCCAAAAATCAAATTAATTACGTTCATATCAAGCATTTTTCTAGTACTCCCTGCAGATTGTAGTACGTCATCGAAATCACATTGAAGGTCGAAACACAAATCATTAATATGACACTTTTATGAGTATATATTCAAAATTATTATAGAATAAAATTAATCCAGATGCCGATTTATGGGCATAATTTTTAATGATAAACAACGTACACCATGCACAAATCCATATGCACGTTTTAGGCGTAGCGTTTATCGAGAACAACAATTGCGTTTAGCCCACCCCAAAAACCAGCATCTTTGTCACAGTCTGTCATTCTGGCATTCATTGTTGTATACGTTTGTTTCATCATTGATTTATTACCAACCTCTCAGTGCGAGAACTGTCATTCTCTTCAATACCCACCACATCCAGTAAAAATCAATTGTTGTTCTTCTTCAGCCGATGTTTGGTCTGCTTCATACCTCTCTCCAAGCGTCACAATTCACAATGGCGTCGTCATGATTTATGGCTGATTGACAGCAGTTGTTTGTACGTGTATACGTGTGACTGAAAGTACCAGTCGATGATGGTGTGCGTGCGTGCGTCCGTTGTTCTGTTTTATCACAGCCCGTATTTCTCTCTCACCAACCGAGGAGAAGCAAACAGAAATGTGTTGATGATTTTATGGCATTTTTGATGTATTTGTGTGTGATGGGATGGATTGCTTTGTGAGCGAGTGTGCGTGTACAAACAGTAGATTGTTGAGGTTTTAAGTAGGAAGTGTCAGTTTGATGTGCATGCTTTCAAAAAACAAATATGGCCGTTATCACTCGCCGGCAAAGAGAGCGTCAAAAAGGGCGGGTGTTTTTCGAAATATAAGAAGTATTCAATTGCTGTGTAAAAAAACCTAAACGAATCAATACTTTGTTTTAAAATGCCGCCAAGTAACCAACATTGTTTATATTGATTTGACATTGAAATTTTCTGAGGTGAAAGTTATAGCCTGTTTTTGTAAAATTCCAAACGAACGAATTCGAGTGACTTACGACCAAACCTTTATTTATGTTTATAAATGTTTTCTGATTCAAAAATAAATATAAATGACATATTTTTCAAAACCAAGGAGTTTGGTCGTAAGTCACTCGAATTCGTTCGTTTGGAATTTTACAAAAACAGGCTGTTAATGTTCATAATCCTTAATGGTACCAGCCATTACAATAACAGCATACATATGCATGTGAAAAGATTTATGAGTATTTTTAATAGATTTCCTTTAAAACAAAACTCTTTGTTTTACAATATTTCAATAGTCAATATTTCTATTGAAGTTGGGGTATCGGACCGATATATTTTTGAAGCATAACCGATTATTTTTGTTAAAACTAAAAACAAAAAAATATCAGATAGAAAACTGCCAGACGATCGGCAGTAATTCAAATATATACATATGCATACATATATCCAGAAAAAAATATCATCCCCATCATTAGAGACGTTCAAAATATATCAAATAGAATGGAAATCTTATAAGATTTCAACGGACATATCTAAATAGCCATAGAATGATATCCCGATATACACAGTAATTGAGGCGACCATATTTTGGAAATGAAAATATATGACATCAAGAATAAAATTAACAATTTAAATATTTTATATATTTTTCAGCATCGGAAAAAACTTGATAGAAAAAGTGCAATAAACAATAATCATGGTATAATAACATACATCAAGGGTTGTTTTACAATAATGAGAATCAACAACCATATATAGAGATGGTATTTACCGGGGAAATATTGGGTATTTACTATATTGAATCGGTAATACAACATCTTACACCCTTATTTCCGGGTTTCTGTTATCAAATCGATTTAGAATGGATAGTTTTACGATATTTTAAAGACGTGGGTAAATACTTGGGTATATTCCTGAGTTTTTACCCAAATATTGGGTATAAACTCATTAACTGCCGATCCACTTGACATAGACGGCCAAAATTTTGCGTACATGTTTTTAATATCAAATCAAATATAGAAATCCGAAATGGGGTCCCTGGGTCCAAGTTTTGATATAGCCCCCTATTTTGAGTATTTACCCAAAAATTGGGTATAAACTCATTAACTGCCGAACCACTTGACATAGGCGGCCCAAATTTGACTTTCTTCCAGTAACATTTAAAATGTATATACAGTATTTCCAGTTTTATTCTGTGATTACATATTTCTAGACCCGTCAGATTTTAAAATTTATTTTTTGGAAATAAAGTAATATATAGAGAATGGTGTGGTGGTGTTAACTTGGTGGGAATATGTTTCCTAGTTATAATAGGATTATTGACAGCTATTTGGTTGAAATGTTTGTTGGCCTACAAAATAAATACATTTTCCACAAGATGTGTATCTTAATCACACTGCCAAAATTGTTCAAAACTGGCTTTGCGGAACAGGGATTTCAGACATAAAGACCAGCACCGAGCCCAGATTTGAACCCAATCGAAATTTTCCAATGTCGTAATTACAACAATGTAGTAAGCTCTACTCCGAGAATGTAGTCTACAGTGTTAAGAACAATTCAGTACTCCAATGAATTTAAAACTAGAGCTCTTGATGATTGGAAAGCTGGCTTATTCAAACTTTAATTGGGAGAAAATATTCGATAGGCATATCAAAAATTTCCAGATTAATTAATTTCAACTCATATTGGGACAAGGTCACGCGAAACTTTGCGACGTGAAGAGTTCTTAATTAAAATTATACATCTAAAATGTTCACACTGTGTCTTCTAGTCGTATTTTAAACCGCTTATATTAAAAAAAAAACAAATAATAATTTGCAGAAAAGTGCAAGAGGTCGGATTCTTCAGTCTCTCAACTGGACTGTCCAAAAAGTGGAGAACTGTGGAACGAGAGATAACTGTTAGTAGTTAACTATACCGATTGGACTCATGATAGTCAGGAAGTATGTCTAATGAACGATTATCGCAAGGTGGATGAATTCAAGGGTACTATGCAAAATAAAGCTATTGGATATATATGTCATAATGTTCGTATAAGATCTACTGCAAACCGGCTTGGCCGATTTTAATAACGTTTGGTATTTAGATTTTAAGTGCTTGAGAATAGGTCTTAAGCCGTTTTTTTATAGCAAAAAGTGCATGATGAAGGGACCCTCCCACACATTCCCGTGGTTATGGCAATTATGTCCTCAGTTCCAATTTATCTTTAGATATGTAAGTGTTAAAATTAAATTAATTTATTTAAAATATTTAAGATAAACTTAACTGTTGTTCCATGGCAAAATTACAGAAGGTAGCCTCATTTGAGAAATTAATAATGGCAACCCTTTTTAATTTGGAACTCATCTATCAATTTCAAATTGTTTGAAAAATAAATCATTTAGAGCCCATCATTTTTCGCCAAGATGGAGCTGAATCATTAATTGATAATTTTAAATTAAATTTTACATAAAATGTGAACCCAAAGATGTACTATTACCGGAATATTATTATTACCTCAGAATCCCAAATACGACAAGAGAAAATTGGTTAAACAACTTAGTTTCACAGATTTCGAATTCTAGTCCCATATATTTCAAAACACGGAATTGATAACCGTTTACAATTGGTAGTCCTATAGCCTTTTTTTAGTTTTGGTTGGCCGAACTTTTTATATTCTCCACCTTAAGGTGGACATTTTAATATACAAATTAGGTTGAAAAACTCCCCATGACCAGTAAACACCAGTAAAAAACGGCGAAGGCAACTTTTGGCTTCGATTTCTCTAAATTTCATAAGAAAGGAAACGAGATAGACACATGGTTCCTTTTGAGAATATGCATAGAATCACTTTCGGTTAAGTCGATTTATGCATGTCCGTCCGTCTGTTTGTCCATGTTAAATTGTAAACAAAGTACAGGTCACATTTATGATTCTAATTGGTTGAAATTTGGCACAGCTCATTTATTTGGCCCAAGGACGTACCCTATTGAAATTGGGAAAAAACGGTTCAGCTTTAGATATAGCTTCCATATATATTTTCGTCCGATTTTCATTAAATGGTGCACCAAAGTCATTATATATCTTTCGATTTGGACGAAATTTGGCACAGCATACGGAATTAAGTTTAGAGAAACGGAATTAAGTTTATAAGTTTCGTTTTCGGTTTAGATTTAGATATAGCTCCCATATATATTTTCGTCCGACTTAATAGAAATGGTGCACCAAAGTCCCTATATAACTTTTGATTTGCAAGAAATAAGGTACCGAATTGAGTGTAAAATGATGTGTGGTGAGTTTCTTGAAAATCGGTTCGGATTTCGATATAGCTCCCATATATAGTTTAGTCCGATTTTATGTAAATGCTGCACCGAAGTCCCTACATATCTTTCGATTTGCACGAAATTTGGAATAGGATACTGAATTAGGTCCAGAATGATGTGTGCTAAGTTTCGTGAAAATCGGTTCAGATATAGATATAGCTCCCATATATATTTTCGTCCGATTTTATGTAAATGAGAGATTAAAAAATGATGTGTTTCGTGAAAATTCAGTGCAATCTACTGAAGTTACAATAACCTTTCGTGTGTCAAGATTTCTTGAAATCGGTTCAGATTTACATATAGCTCATATATATATACTTTTGTCCGATATTAAGTAAATGGTGTGCTAAAGTCCCATAGCTAGGACGATTGACACAACGTACTGAAATTAATATAAATTAATAAATTTAGATATGGCATAGCTTCCATATATTATTTGGACCTATTCATGTTTATTGTACACCAAATAATCAATGGGTGCCTGATTGATATTACATTTTTAACAATGAAGCATTCCAAATAGCATGTGTACAGTTTGATTAAAATATAATTACAAAATTTAGAATACTTTGCAGAATGGCATGTGTTTTGATTGAAGTTAGTCGGTTTACTTATGTCAATGTTCATTGGAAAAGGCGAAGTCTGGTAGTACAATGTACTCAAAGTGGTGAAGGGTATCATATAGTCAGCCCAGTACGACTTAACTACTTTCCTTACTGGTTTTATTTGAAATTATGCCCTTAACACCCAACATTTTTTCGATTCAATAAAATCTAGTACTGCGCTCTTTGCTGCAGCATACATGCTGGCAGAGATGGGCAGTGGTGGTGGCAAATGCCCGGTATATTGGTTAAATACCCATTTGTAGGTATTTTTTATATTGAATCTATAATACAAAATGTTACACTCTATTTTCGTGTTACTATTATCAAATCGATCCAAAATGTATTTTTTTGCAGCCTACGCCTAGCGCTGTCAAAATTTGACTCACATATGTTTTATATCAAACGATATACTGGTACGCAAAATGGGTCCCTGGGTCCATGATTTGATACAGCCGCCATATAAACATATTTCCCGGTTTAAGGTAATTTTTATCTATTCTCCACATCTCCTCCAAGGCATTTTTTATCTTTTTTTTATCTCTACATTGTACAACTATATATCCATTTTAAAATTTGTCGGCGTAGGCCCATGTTTTCTTGTAGCCCCCGTTTAATGGGTTTTTACACAAAAATTGAGTATAAACTCACTGGCGAACCCGACAGCAGACTGTCAAAATTTGACTCTCATATTTTTTATACCAATACAACAACAGGTATGAAAAATGGGGTATCAGGATTCATGTTATGATATAGCCCCCATATTTTTACCTAAACTGTGTCATATAGTTGGCCCGTCTGACTTTTGACCTTTCCTTATTCGTTGTTTATTGAAATTTTAAGAGTATGTTTGTTACCATACTCTTAAAATTGATTTTACCAAAGTAGTCTATAGCCGCGCAGTTAGACATCATGCAACATAATTGCAAATACACCCATACATAACAACAACAATTATACAAAAAATATATGAATATCCCCCGTTTGTTGTATCTACAATCATTGGACATGACATTAAATTCAGCATTGGCGTGAATTCAATGTAGTACCAACATAATTGCAACTGACAGATGTCCACTAAACTATCGATGATACTAAATTATTTATAAGCTATTCGCTACAAGATTCTTCTATATTTCAAATAGCCATAAAGTAA
>NW_026885810.1:0-7041 GCF_032173495.1 Musca vetustissima | reverse complement strand
TGAACGAACTTGAATATGTGGTCTTTATGCGTTTCTGGAACCTATGCTAAATTTCATTTCATTCGGGAAAGTTTAGAGTCGTTTGAGTACAATGGGACTAATTTAAGTAATTCGATGTAGAGCAAACTTGATACACGCTATTCGGTATGCCGCACTCTTCAAAATTTAATCTCAATCTGACGCCCGTTTGAAATATATATGGAAGCATCTGCGCTAATTTTAACAACACGTAATAACGTCATTCAAGAGTCAATTTGATACGTAGTGCGAAATTTCGTGTCGAGCTATATCTAAATATGAAACGATTTCAACGTAACTTGCCAGAAATTGATGTATATTAACTTCAGTACATTGTACAAAATTTTGTGTCAATCGTACAAACTTTGGGTCTTTATAGCAGCTATATACAAATCTGAACCGATTTTCACGAAACTTAGCACATATAATTCTAGACTAAGTTCTGTACGCTATGACATATTTCATTCAAATCGAAAAATATATAGGGGTTTTGGTGCATCATTTACGTAAAATCGGACGAAACTATATATTTGATTTTCAGTATGCTATGACATTATTCAAATTCATTGCGTGTGTGCTATAGCTTCCAATGTAACGATCAAAATCGATATACGGCGAAATATATTTCTTACCCAGAAAAATTGTTTATGCAAGTATGAATAAAAAAAGCAAAAAAGAAAAACAAATCTGAAATACTGAAAATTATTTCATAACAATATTGTTAAGGCAAGACAACGTTTGCCGGGCCCGCTAGTATATATATATATATATATATATGGGAGCTATATCTTAATCTAGACCAAATTTTCGCAATTTCAATAAGGTTCGTCCTTGGGCCGAATAATTGACCTGTGCCAAATTTCATCCAATTCGGATTATAAATGCGACCTGTACTTTGTTTACAATTTAACATTGAAAAACGAACGGACGGACATTCATAAATCGACTTAAAAAGTGATTCTATGCATATTCTCAAAAGGAACCATGTGACTATCTCGTTTCCTTTTGCCTGTTACAAACATATGCACGAAGACATAACACCCTGTATCACAGTGTGGTGAAGGGTATAAAATCTAGAATATCAGGTTCGAGAATGAACTTATTTAGGCCTAGCCCCTATATAAACTACTTACCGATTTAATACTTTGGGTGAATGAAGGTATGGGAAGTTTTATTCACAATTTCCAGAATCATTCGCTATAGTATAGTTTCACGTGGGGTTGGAACTTTAATTTGAAGTATTTGTCAGTATACCTATGGTTGAGAGTATCCAAAATTCGGCCAGGCCGTACTTAACGTTTTTTCACTTTTTCCTTTTGTGATATCCTGTTGACTGTAAGACGAGGATCTCTCACGCTTAGGTTTCTAGGTTCGAACGACGAAGCTCATCACTTTCATTGGTAAATTGGATTTTACTTTGAGTATTCGTCCAGCAGGTATATAGCGGGGTATTTTCCGAAAATTCGCCTCAGCTACCATAGTATGTGAGGGGATGAGTAGCTGTCAAAAGGTGCGATTGAAAACTCTTCGAAATATTTCCTATGGTTGAGGAAAATATGGCGTTCAGACATTATGAAGACGGATGGGCTACTATTCTGTAAATAACGATCAATCATGTACCTAATCTCGGAAGAGAAATAAGTAAAAAGTCCCGTTTACCCCCATATACTTGAGATATGGAACACTATTACTGATATGGGGCAGAGAAGCGTAACAAAAAACTTAAACAGGAATTTTTATAAATTTCTCTTCCGAAATGAGTTACATGATCGATGTTGCAATGCCATTACTGGTATGTTGTATTTATGTCTAATAATGTTGCGAAATCGCATCTACGAATTAAATTCAACCGTGCCAAGGTTTGGGCATTTGGCATCACACCAGAAAATTCCTTTTCATAGCAGATGTTTTGGTTGTAGTTACGGATTTATTTCCATACAACCTAAAATGTGGGTCAATATTACAATTTATAGTGGGAAGATTAACTACCATACCACAACTCAAAATAACAAATTAGGTATAAACGTGTACCAAAAACCATCAACATATCGAATACTGGTGGGGTATATATTTTTGGGGTACCCCGAAACATAAGCTAATATTGATCATTTTTCGTAAGCAGATCTGATTGCTAAAGTGAATCCAAAATACCAATTTATAGTTGATTCTGTTGAAAAATCGTGCTTCAAACTCCCAAAATACCAATAATCAGCTGTATCGCTATATGGGGGCAACCCTAAAAAGTGGACCAATATCGGGAGAGAGTGAGAATCAAACGTAGCATATTACAACCAATTTGGTTTAGAAGCGTGTCAAAAATCCCCATAATACCGAATATTTGGGGGTATTGCTCTATCTCAAATATTGCGATCTCTATCGTGATTTCAACTGTCAGACAGACGGCCACGCCTAAATAAATATATAATTTTATTCCGATCAAAAAATACTTTATGTGGTCTTTGGTGATTTCGATGACCACCTTTTAGTGGAGGGTACTACCTTTCAGTGGAAGCCACCAAATTTGAAATTGTCGCATTTTGACGATTGTGAACAAAAGAACCACAAACGTTGGCATAGCGTTCCGAATTGAGAATTATTTTTAGACAATGGTTAAGTTTTAAATATATCTTCCAAATATATTATCGATCAGTAAATGGTGTCCGAAAGACACTTCGTCTGTCCAATCGAAACAAAATGTAGTCCCCTGATATGAGTCTAGAATTATGTGTTTCTACATTGCTATAAATTGGTGGAGATTTAAAAACAGCGCTCTAAAGATACTACGTCAGTGCAATTGACACGGAAATCTGCATGGGCTACTGATGTGATACTAGAATTGCGAATGTTATTGTTTCTTCAAATCGCTCCAGAGTTTGCTTTATACTTTTATACGACTTTATGAAAATGGCGAGTCCAAATCCCCTCGAATGTTCGATAGACACGAAATTTTGCAAAGTCTTCCGGATTATGCCAGAATGACAATTGTGATGTTTGCGTTACATTTTCTACATTTTCCGACATTGGTATAACATAAAGAGGTATTTTTTTAGATATTATGTCAACAGGCAAACAAATAAATTCGTACTTGAACATAGATGCATTTCACGAACGAATAGCTTTATATATTTCTCCATCCATCTTTGTTGGGGAGTGGGTGTGGTGTTAATGGCCATTTCCTGTTAATATTATTACTGCGGGGGCTATAGTTGTTATTACTGTTTTTTTCATAAGAATAAAACAGATTTTATGATAAATGGCCACCAGACATGATACGAACACGCAGCCAAGACAGCATTGGCTCCATTTATGTCCTTCCTATTTCGAAAAATAACGACAACAGCAAAAATAAACAAACATCAACAACAAAAACAAATACAATCTAATGTTTTGTAATTGAAAATAATTACATTCTATATATACATAAAACACAAATTCATACACATATATATGTATTTATATATGTACATGTAATTAGGACTTTATAACTTGTATTTCCTACTGAATCCAACAACAACAAAAACAAATTACAGACTTGTGGAGGTAAATATAGTTATTATTACCATTCGCATTGTGACTGGTGGAATGGTGCTGGTGGTAGTTTGCAAGGAGGCAGATAGGGGGATTTAAAAAAGTTATTCATTATTATTATTTTATGTACAAAATAAAACTTTTCAAATATTACCAAATCGACACAATTCCCAAAAAACGAGTAAAACGCTAAATGTGCTGAATAGTTGAAAGTTGGCAAATTCATTTATTGCCACTATGAAAAACTTCTTAAACGGATTTCCCCCAGCCTCAAGCACTTCATTGAAAACACTTAACAATTCAATGCGAATTTTAATTTATGTGTAGCGAATTTTATGGAGTTTATGGATATACATGGCATTTGCAGGGGCTTGCAAGATTATTGACATTGACAATAAAATCTGTAGAAACCATTAAGAAAAGTACAAATGTAGGATGGCTCGACTGTAATATACCATACACCACTATGAGTGATGCGCCTAAAATTCTTATTGGCACTTAGCTATGATAAAAATCCAGTTTAAAAACCAGTAAGGAAAGTAGTAAAGTCGGACGGGGCCGACTATATGATACCCTTCACCACTATGGGTATATTAAACAGGATTATTAGCATGAAATTGGATGAAATAAAATATGTGATATTTATCTAAATATGAATCTACGTAGATCTATCCATAAAGTATGTAAATCGACTTCAAACAAATATAAATAGGTCATGCGTTGGGCTATGTCTGTACTTCTAGAAAACGCAACTACATAAATCTATGCTCAATTTTGTACGTTGTGCAAAATTTGATGTCAAACTGACTAACATGAGGAGTTTGATGCCCAATTTACTTGAAATCGGGCGAAAATATATATGGAAGCTCTATCCCAATAATAAGAGATTTCAATCAAACTTGTCACATGTTAGGTTATACTAATTTCAGAATGATTTGTTCCTATTTTTTCCTTGGTGCGTCAATTACTTAAAATCAATCTATAATATAAGGGAGCTTTATCTAAATCTCAACCGATTTTCACGAAACTTGGCACACATCAATCTGGACTAAATTCAGTACGCAATGCCAAATTTCGTGCAAATCGAATGATATATGTGGACTTTGGTGCACCATTCACATTAAATCGGACGAAAATATATATGGGGGCTATATCTTAATCTGGACCGATTTTCACGAAACTTGACAGACATTACTCTAAGCTCAAGTCAGTACGTTGTACCAAATTTCGTGCAAATCGAAAGATATATAGGGTCTTTGGTGCACCATTTACCTTAAATCGGACGAAAATATATATGGGAGCTATATCTAAATCTGAACCGATTTTTCCCAATTTCAATAGGGTTCGTCCTTGAGCCAAACAAATGAGCTGTGCCAAATTTCATCCAAATAGGATAATAATGCGACCTGCACTTTGTTTACAATTTAACATGGACAGACAGACGTACAGAAGGACGGGTGGACATGCATAAATCAACTCAGAAAGTGATTCTATGCATATTCTCAAAAGGAACTATGGGTCTAGCTCGTTTCCTTTTGCCTGTTACAAACATATGCTCATAGACATAATACCCTGTACCACAGTGTGGTGAAGGGTATAAAAACCTAAAGATTTTTGCAAAGAAAATATAAGACAAACAGTGGATCTTTGAAGCCCCATAGTAAAATTGAATCGTGTGGATAATCGACTTAAAATGTGATTCTGTGTATTTCCTCAAAAATAAATATGAGCCTATTTCGGGGACCACTTTGTCATGTGTGGTTACGACTTTGTAATTATTAATAAGATCAACATCTTAGCACCCTCCTTATCGCAAATCATTTCACATTTTCCTTCAAGTTAGCCAAATTGGGGAGAACTCTTACAAATTATTAACAAATATTATCAGTAGCGAGCTTCGCATTCGTTGCCGCCTTCTCATCCAAGAAAGTTTTTCACAAAACAAATAAAATCAAAGAAAAATACATTCACACCCGCATCCAATATTCCTACAGTCAATTGTAAGTATTCATTGTACTTTTGAACGGATCTGAAGTAAAGTGAAAACAAAAATTACCGAAATTATAATAATTTCATTGGGAGTGAATTCGTTTTTCGCGTTTGGAGTTACATTTTAATAGACGTGTTTTATTCGTAAAATTTTAATTGAAATTGTGCACGAAAGTTTCCTACATATCTTTCGATTTGCACAAAATTTTGCATAATGTACTGAATTGAGTCTAGAATGACGTGTGTCCAGTTTCGAGAAAATATATATGTTTTCGTCCGTTTAAGGTAAATGAGGCACCCAAATCCCCTATATATCTTTTTGCATTAAATTTGACACAGGGTACTGGATTAGATTTAGAATTACGTGTGTCCAGTTTCGTGAAAATCGGTTCAGATATAGATATAGCTCCCATATATATTTTCGTCGCTCGAAATTTGGTATAGCGCGCTGAATTGAGTCCAGAATTACGTATGTTATGTTATTCGTCGGTTGGCTTTTGGAGTCGTGTGTAAATAGGCGTGTCTTATTCGTAAAATTTGAAATTGTAATTTTATAGACGTTAGATCAATGTAGTGACTCTGCTAGGAATGGGAGGATCTTATATTAAAATGATGAAAGTCAGATTCATCAAAGGTAAATATGGTATGTGGGCCCGTAGACTGTTATGTTTGGGGGAGAATAATACTTAGTCTGCTAGTCCCCTTTTTGTTTAAAATTAAGATTTGCTTTGTCCGGTTACCGTCAAGGTTGACGGTATTTACGATGGAAATCAATTGAAATGGTCTTAAAATTTAATTTTTGTCTGATCTTCTAGTCGCAATAGAACCAATCAGAATGTCTGCTTTGATCGGCCCATATTTAACGGTTCAGACGGACTCAGGATTTTGTGTGAAATATGACAAAATTTGATGCTTATAGTGTAAATGTTCACTCCAGGAGAACACCTCTAATCGGCCAAGAGGGTGCAAATATCGCGAAATGTTAACAAGTTTCTGTGGTAGTTTTGTGGGATATCATATAGGACTCGAATATTGAACTTTCCTCACTGGTTTTATCTGATCATTTTGAGAATAGTTTTAACGATCATCCGTCTGCTGCTGGTTTCTGTTCATCCTGTTAAGTATAGCAAATAATCATCAATAAGTAAATTCTTATTTTCTGCGTCTTCATATTCCAGCATTTATGATGATCCCTCATTTGACCCAAGGAATAATCCTATTGAAATTGGAAACAAAAAATCGGTTCAGATTTAGATAGCTCCCACATGTATTTTAGTTCGATTTAATGTAAATGGTGCACATAATTACCAAGGTTTGTCCGAGTGGTTGATTGATGTACATGAAGTTTCACTGCAATCGGTTTAGATTAAGATATTGCTCCCATATATAGTTTCGTATGATTTTAAGTAAATGAAGCACCAAATTGTCAATATTTGTCCGATTGAGACACAATTTTTGCATATCGTACTGAATCATGTCCTGATTGTTGTAGGCGAAGTTTTGTTC